>NW_027223057.1:178170-185670 GCF_043380555.1 Nothobranchius furzeri | reverse complement strand
AGCTGATGGCGGGGTGGAGGAGCAGAAGCCAGCCTCCAGCAGCTGATGGCGGGGTGCAGGAGGTGCAGGCAGCCTCCAGCAGCTGATGGCGGGGTGCAGGAGCAGCAGGCAGCCTCCAGCAGCTGATGGCGCGGTGCAGGAGCTGCAACCAGCCTCCAGCTGGTGATGGCGGGGTGGAGGAGCTGCAGCCAGCCTCCAGCAGCCAGCCCCCAGCAGCTGATGGCGGGGTGGAGGAGCAGAAGCCAGCCTCCAGCAGCTGATGGTGGGGTGCAGGAGCTGCAGCCAGCCTCCAGCAGCCAGCCTCCAGCTGGTGATGGCGGGGTGGAGGAGCAGCAGCAGACAGCCTCCAGCAGCCAGCCAGCCTCCAGGAGCTGATGGCGGTGTGTGGGAGCAGCAGCCAGCCTCCAGCGTTCAGCCAGCATCCATCAGCTGATGGCGGTGTGAAGGAGCTGCAGCCAGCCTCCAGCAGGTCATGGTGGGGTGGAGGAGCAGCAGCCAGCCTCCAGCAGCTGATGGCGGGTTGCAGGAGCTGCAGCCAGCCTCCAGCAAATGATGGCGGGGTGCAGGAGCTGCAGGCAGCCTCCAGCAGCTGATGGCGGGGTGCAGGAGCAGCAGGCAGCCTCCAGCTGCTGATGACGGGGTGCAGGAGCTGCAACCAGCCTCCAGCTGGTGATGGTGGGGTGGAGGAGCTGCAGCCAGCCTCGAACAGCTGATGGCAGGGTGCAGGAGCAGCAGCCAGCCTCCAGCAGCTGATGGCGGGGCGCAGGAGCTGCAGGCAGCCTCCAGCAGCTGATGGCGGGGTGCAGGAGCAGCAGCCAGCCTCCAGCTGGTGATGGCGGGGTGAAGGAGCTGCAGCCAGCCACCAGCAGCTGATGGCGGGGTGAAGGAGCTGCAGCCAGCCACCAGCAGCTGATGGCGGGGTGGAGGAGCTGCAGCCAGCGTCCAGCAGCTGATGGTTGGGTGGTGGAGGAGCAGCAGCCAGCCTCCAGCAGCTGATGGCGGGGTGCAGGAGCAGCAGCCAGCGTCCAGCAGCTGATGGTTGGGTGGAGGAGCAGCAGCCAGCCTCCAGCAGCTGCTGGCGGGGTGCAGGAGCAGCAGCCAGCCTCCAGCAGCTGATGGCGGGGTGCAGGAGCTGCAGGCAGCCTCCAGCAGCTGATGGCGGTGTGCAGGAGCTGCAGCCAGCCTCCAGCAGCTGATGGCGGGGTGCAGGGGCTGCAGGCAGCCTCCAGCAGCTGATGGCGGGGTGCAGGAGCTGCAACCAGCCTCCAGCTGGTGATGGCGGGGTGGAGGAGCAGCAGCCAGCCTCCAGCAGCCAGCCTCCAGCTGCTGATGGCGGGGTGGAGGAACAGAAGCCTCCAGCAGCTGATGGCAGGGTGCAGGAGCAGCAGCCAGCCTCCAGCTGGTGATGGCGGGGTGGAGGAGCTGAAACCTGGGTCGGACCTGGTCTGCAGCAGGGCCCATTACCACTCAGAAGCTGATGGCAGTGTGTGTTTAGGTCCCTGCGGGGTGGATGAGCTGAAACCTGGGTCAGACTTGGTGTGCAGCAGGGCTCAGCACCCTCCAGAAGCCGATGACAGTGTGTCTTTAACTCCCTGCCTGGTGGGAGAGCTGAAAGCTGGGTCGGACCTGGTCTTTAGCAGAGCTCAGCAGCCTCCAGAAGCTGATGGCAGTGTGTGTTTCATCCCCTGCGGGGTGGGAGAGCTGAAACGTGGGTCGGACCTGGTCTGCAGCAGGGCCCATCACCATCCAGAAGCTGACGGCGGTGTGTGTTTAAGTCCCTGCGGGGTGGGAGAGCCATAACCTGGGTCGGACCTGGTCTGCAGCAGAGCTCAGCAGCCTCCAGAACCTGATGGCAGTGTGTCTTTAATCCACTGCGGGGTGCAGGAGCTGAAACCTGGGTCGGACCTGGTCTGCAGCAGGGCTCAGCAGCCAGCAGAAGGTGACGGCAGTGTGTGTTTAGTTCCCTGCGGGGTGCAGGAGCTGAAACCTGGGTCGGACCTGGTCTGCAGCAGAGCTCAGCAGCCAGCAGAAGGTGATGGCAGTGTGTGTTTAAGTCCCTGCCTGGTGGGAGAGCTGAAACCTGGGTCGGACCTGGTCTATAGAAGAGCTCAGCAGCCTCCAGAAGCTGATGGCAGTGTGTGTGTTTTGGTCCCTGCGGGGTGCAGGAGCAGGAACCCGGGTCGGACCTGGTCTATAGCGGAGCTCAGCAGCCTCCAGCAGCTGATGGCAGTGTGTGTTTAATTCCCTGCCTGGTGGGAGAGCTGTAACCCGGGTCGGACTTGGTCTGCAGCAGGGCCCATCACCATCCAGAAGCTGATGGCAGTGTGTGTGTGTGTGTGTGTGTTTAAGTCTCTGCCTGGTTGGAGAGCCGATACCTGGGTCGGACCTGGTCTGCAGCAGGGCTCAGCAGCCTCCAGAAGCTGATGGCAGTGTGTCTTTCATTCCCTGCGGGGTGCAGGAGCAGAAACCTGGGTCGGACCTGGTCTATAGCGGAGCTCAGCAGCCTCCAGCAGCTGATGGCAGTGTGTGTGTTAAAGACCCTGCGGGGTGGGAGAGCTGAAACCTGGGTCGGACCTGGTCTGCAGCAGGGCTCAGCAGCCCCCAGAAGCTGATGGCTGTGTGTGTTTAAGTCCCTGCGGGGTGGGAGAGCTGAAACCTGGGTCGGACCTGGCCCGCAGCAGGGCCCATCACCCTCCAGAAGCTGATGGCGGTGTGGGTTTAAGTCCCTGCGGGGTTGAGGAGCTGAAACCTGGGTCGGACCTGGTCTGCAGCAGGGCCCATCACCATCCAGAAGCTGATGGCTGTGTGTGTTTAAGTCCCAGGGGGGTGGGAGAGCCATAACCTGGGTCGGACCTGGTCTGCAGCAGGGCTCAGCAGCCTCCAGTTGCAGATGGCAGTGTGTGTTTAGTTCCCTGCGGGGTGCAGGAGCTGAAACCTGGGTCGGACCTGGTCTATAGCAGAGCTCAGCAGCCTCCAGAAGCTGATGGCAGTGTGTCTTCAATTCCCTGCGGGGTGCAGGAGCTGATACCTGGGTCGGACCTGGTCTGCAGCAGGGCCCATCACCATCCAGACGCTGATGGCAGTGTGTGTTTAAGTCCTAGTGGGCTGCAGGAGCTGAAACCTGGGTCGGACCTGCTCTATAGTAGAGCTCAGCAGCCTCCAGAAGCTGATGGCAGTGTGTCTTTAAGTCCCTGCGGGGTGGGATAGCTGAAACCTGGGTCGGACCTGGTCTGCAGCAGGGCCCATCACCATCCAGACGCTGATGGCAGTGTGTGTTTAAGTCCTAGTGGGCTGCAGGAGCTGAAACCTGGGTCGGACCTGCTCTATAGTAGAGCTCAGCAGCCTCCAGAAGCTGATGGCAGTGTGTCTTTAAGTCCCTGCGGGGTGGGATAGCTGAAACCTGGGTCGGACCTGGTCTGCAGCAGGGCCCATCACCCTCCAGAAGCTGTTGGCAGTGTGTCTTCCATTCCTAGTGGGGCAGGGGAGCAAAGACCTGGGCAGAGGAGCGCCTGTCTGCATCCGATCCGGCCCCTCAGCAGCCCGCCGTGAGCCTTAGAGAACCCCCCCCCCCCCCCAGCGGGCTCCAGGAACCGGGCCCTGCGTCGGACCCAGCTCAGTAAGGCCCTCCCTCGGGCCCTGCAGCAGGTGGCCCCGTCTATGCAGTCGAAAACCCCGCGAAAATCGGTGTAGAAACGCCCGAGAGGCGTGGTGCGGTTCCCCCGGCCGGTACCGGGTCCGGACCGGTCCGGAAGTCCACCCAGAACACTGCCTGGGGCTTCTGGGCGGCTCCCCAGGCGCAGGCAGTCGAAAACCGCGTGAAAATCGGTTCAGAATTGACAAAACGGCGACCTCGTCGCTCCAAAAACTAAGTCCAAACTAAGCCTTTCGCTTATCGCTTAACGCTTAAGGCGGTCGGCCTTATGGCCAGTAAATGAAAAGTGCCTGCGCCCCTGGAGGTTTTGGAAGGTGCGAGCGATGACCATGCTCGGGTTAGTAGGTGAGGCCATCGGAAAACCAGCGTGAGTTGGCGGGTTTGGGTGGCAATCTATTCCAGGCAGAGTCGACTATCTCTGGGCATCAATTTTGGGATTTTTCCGGCTCTGGTTCTGGGAGAAACGCAGGGGCAAAGTGCACGAGCCGCGGCCGATTTTGGTGGCCTGTCCCTGGGCACAAAGTCTGAGGAGTGTGGGCCTGGTTCTCCGAAAAATACCAGTCTGCTGGAGCTCACTCCCATGGCTCCAGGGGGCACGGCACACCCCCCGGTAGCCGACCAAAGTGCTCTACTCGGGCCAGACTCGGACCCACGACCCGGGGTGAGAACCACAACTACTGGTCATCCTTTTGACCTCCAGGGGGCGCGGCAGAGCCTCCCCAGTCCGACGCAAGTGCCCCACTTGGGCCATACTCAGACCCACGGCCCGGGGCGAGAACCACAACTACTGGTCATCCTTTAGACCTCCAGGGGGCCCGGCACAGCCTCCCTAGACCGACACAAGTGCTCCACTTGGGCTGTACTCTGACCCAAGTCCCGGTGCGAGAACCACAACTACTGGTCATCCTTTAGACCTCCAGGGGGCCCGGCACAGCCTCCCTAGGCCGACACAAGTGCTCCACTTGGGCTATACTCTGACCCAAGTCCCGGGGCGAGAACCACAACTACTGGTCATCCTTTTGACCTCATGGTCATCCTTTAGATCTCCAGGGGGCCCGGCACAGCCTCCCTAGGCCGACACAAGTGCTCCACTTGGGCTATACTCTGACCCAAGTCCCGGGGCGAGAACCACAACTACTGGTCATCCTTTAGACCTCCAGGGGGCACGGCACACCCCCCGGTAGCCGACCAAAGTGCTCTACTCGGGCCAGACTCGGACCCACGACCCGGGGTGAGAACCACAACTACTGGTCATCCTTTAGACCTCCAGGGGGCCCGGCACAGCCTCCCTAGTCCGACACAAGTGCTCCACTTGGGCTATACTCTGACCCAAGTCCCGGGGCGAGAACCACAACTACTGGTCATCCTTTAGACCTCCAGGGGGACCGGCACAGCCTCCCTAGACCGACACAAGTGCACCACTTGGGCCATACTCTGACCCAAGTCCCGGGGCGAGAACCACAACTACTGGTCATCCTTTTGACCTCATGGTCATCCTTTAGACCTCAAGGGGGCACGGCAGAGCCTCCCTAGTCCGACACAAGTGTCCCACTTGGGCTATACTATGACCCAAGTCCCGGGGCGAGAACCACAACTACTGGTCATCCTTTAGACCTCAAGGGGGCACGGCAGAGCCTCCCTAGTCCGACACAAGTGTCCCACTTGGGCCATACTCAGACCCACGGCCCGGGGCGAGAACCACAACTACTGGTCATCCTTTAGACCTCCAGGGGGCCCGGCACAGCCTCCCTAGTCCGACGCAAGTGCTCCACTTGGGCTGTACTCTGACCCAAGTCCCGGGGCGAGAACCACAACTAATGGTCATCCTTTAGACCTCCAGGGGGCACGGCACAGCCTCCCTAGTCCGACACAAGTGCTCCACTTGGGCTATACTCTGACCCAAGTCCCGGGGCGAGAACCACAACTACTGGTCATCCTTTAGACCTCCAGGGGGCACGGCAGAGCCTCCCTAGTCCGACACAAGTGTCCCACTTGGGCTATTCTCTGACCCAAGTCCCGGGGCGAGAACCACAACTACTGGTCATCCTTTAGACCTCCAGGGGGCACGACACAGCCTCCCTAGTCCGACCCAAGTGCTCCACTTGGGCTATACTATGACCCAAGTCCCGGGGCGAGAACCACAACTACTGGTCATCCTTTAGACCTCCAGGGGGCACGGCACAGCCTCCCTAGTCCGACACAAGTGCTCCACTTGGGCTATACTCTGACCCAAGTCCCGGGGCGAGAACCACAACTACTGGTCATCCTTTAGACCTCCAGGGGGCACGGCACAGCCTCCCTAGTCCGACACAAGTGCTCCACTTGGGCTATACTCTGACCCAAGTCCCGGGGCGAGAACCACAACTACTGGTCATCCTTTTGACCTCATGGTCATCCTTTAGACCTCCAGGGGGCCCGGCACAGCCTCCCTAGGCCGACACAAGTGCTCCACTTGGGCTATACTCTGACCCAAGTCCCGGGGCGAGAACCACAACTACTGGTCATCCTTTAGACCTCCAGGGGGCACGGCACAGCCTCCCTAGTCCGACACAAGTGCTCCACTTGGGCTATACTCTGACCCAAGTCCCGGGGCGAGAACCACAACTACTGGTCATCCTTTTGACCTCATGGTCATCCTTTAGACCTCCAGGGGGCCCGGCACAGCCTCCCTAGACCGACACAAGTGCTCCACTTGGGCTGTACTCTGACCCAAGTCCCGGTGCGAGAACCACAACTACTGGTCATCCTTTAGACCTCCAGGGGGCCCGGCACAGCCTCCCTAGGCCGACACAAGTGCTCCACTTGGGCTATACTCTGACCCAAGTCCCGGGGCGAGAACCACAACTACTGGTCATCCTTTTGACCTCATGGTCATCCTTTAGATCTCCAGGGGGCCCGGCACAGCCTCCCTAGGCCGACACAAGTGCTCCACTTGGGCTATACTCTGACCCAAGTCCCGGGGCGAGAACCACAACTACTGGTCATCCTTTAGACCTCCAGGGGGCACGGCACACCCCCCGGTAGCCGACCAAAGTGCTCTACTCGGGCCAGACTCGGACCCACGACCCGGGGTGAGAACCACAACTACTGGTCATCCTTTAGACCTCCAGGGGGCCCGGCACAGCCTCCCTAGTCCGACACAAGTGCTCCACTTGGGCTATACTCTGACCCAAGTCCCGGGGCGAGAACCACAACTACTGGTCATCCTTTAGACCTCCAGGGGGACCGGCACAGCCTCCCTAGACCGACACAAGTGCACCACTTGGGCCATACTCTGACCCAAGTCCCGGGGCGAGAACCACAACTACTGGTCATCCTTTTGACCTCATGGTCATCCTTTAGACCTCAAGGGGGCACGGCAGAGCCTCCCTAGTCCGACACAAGTGTCCCACTTGGGCTATACTATGACCCAAGTCCCGGGGCGAGAACCACAACTACTGGTCATCCTTTAGACCTCAAGGGGGCACGGCAGAGCCTCCCTAGTCCGACACAAGTGTCCCACTTGGGCCATACTCAGACCCACGGCCCGGGGCGAGAACCACAACTACTGGTCATCCTTTAGACCTCCAGGGGGCCCGGCACAGCCTCCCTAGTCCGACGCAAGTGCTCCACTTGGGCTGTACTCTGACCCAAGTCCCGGGGCGAGAACCACAACTAATGGTCATCCTTTAGACCTCCAGGGGGCACGGCACAGCCTCCCTAGTCCGACACAAGTGCTCCACTTGGGCTATACTCTGACCCAAGTCCCGGGGCGAGAACCACAACTACTGGTCATCCTTTAGACCTCCAGGGGGCACGGCAGAGCCTCCCTAGTCCGACACAAGTGTCCCACTTGGGCTATTCTCTGA
>NW_027223057.1:155670-165670 GCF_043380555.1 Nothobranchius furzeri | reverse complement strand
CTCCAGCAGCCAGCCTCCAGCTAGTGATGGCGGGGTGGAGAAGCAGGCAGCCTCCATCAGCTGATGGCGGGGTGGAGGAGCAGAAGCCAGCCTCCAGCTGGTGATGGCGGGGTGCAGGAGCTGCAGGCAGCCTCCAGCAGCTGATGGCGGGGTGCAGGAGCTGCAGGCAGCCTCCAGCAGCTGATGGCGGGGTGGAGGAGCTGCAGCCAGCGTCCAGCAGCTGATGGTGGGGTGGAGGAGCTGCAGCCAGCGTCCAGCAGCTGATGGTTGGGTGGAGGAGCAGCAGCCAGCCTCCAGCAGCTGATGGCGGGGTGCAGGAGCAGCAGCCAGCCTCCAGCAGCTGATGGCGGGGTGGAGGAGCTGCAGCCAGCCTCCAGCAGCCAGCCTCCAGCTAGTGATGGCGGGGTGGAGAAGCAGGCAGCCTCCATCAGCTGATGGCGGGGTGGAGGAGCAGAAGCCAGCCTCCAGCTGGTGATGGCGGGGTGCAGGAGCTGCAGGCAGCCTCCAGCAGCTGATGGCGGGGTGGAGGAGCTGCAGCCAGCCTCCAGCAGCCAGCCTCCAGCTAGTGATGGCGGGGTGGAGAAGCAGGCAGCCTCCATCAGCTGATGGCGGGGTGGAGGAGCAGAAGCCAGCCTCCAGCAGCTGATGGCGGGGTGCAGGAGGTGCAGGCAGCCTCCAGCAGCTGATGGCGGGGTGCAGGAGCAGCAGGCAGCCTCCAGCAGCTGATGGCGGGGTGCAGGAGCTGCAACCAGCCTCCAGCTGGTGATGGCGGGGTGGAGGAGCTGCAGCCAGCCTCCAGCAGCCAGCCCCCAGCAGCTGATGGCGGGGTGGAGGAGCAGAAGCCAGCCTCCAGCAGCTGATGGTGGGGTGCAGGAGCTGCAGCCAGCCTCCAGCAGCCAGCCTCCAGCTGGTGATGGCGGGGTGGAGGAGCAGCAGCAGACAGCCTCCAGCAGCCAGCCAGCCTCCAGGAGCTGATGGCGGTGTGTGGGAGCAGCAGCCAGCCTCCAGCGTTCAGCCAGCATCCATCAGCTGATGGCGGTGTGAAGGAGCTGCAGCCAGCCTCCAGCAGGTCATGGTGGGGTGGAGGAGCAGCAGCCAGCCTCCAGCAGCTGATGGCGGGTTGCAGGAGCTGCAGCCAGCCTCCAGCAAATGATGGCGGGGTGCAGGAGCTGCAGGCAGCCTCCAGCAGCTGATGGCGGGGTGCAGGAGCAGCAGGCAGCCTCCAGCTGCTGATGACGGGGTGCAGGAGCTGCAACCAGCCTCCAGCTGGTGATGGTGGGGTGGAGGAGCTGCAGCCAGCCTCGAACAGCTGATGGCAGGGTGCAGGAGCAGCAGCCAGCCTCCAGCAGCTGATGGCGGGGCGCAGGAGCTGCAGGCAGCCTCCAGCAGCTGATGGCGGGGTGCAGGAGCAGCAGCCAGCCTCCAGCTGGTGATGGCGGGGTGAAGGAGCTGCAGCCAGCCACCAGCAGCTGATGGCGGGGTGAAGGAGCTGCAGCCAGCCACCAGCAGCTGATGGCGGGGTGGAGGAGCTGCAGCCAGCGTCCAGCAGCTGATGGTTGGGTGGTGGAGGAGCAGCAGCCAGCCTCCAGCAGCTGATGGCGGGGTGCAGGAGCAGCAGCCAGCGTCCAGCAGCTGATGGTTGGGTGGAGGAGCAGCAGCCAGCCTCCAGCAGCTGCTGGCGGGGTGCAGGAGCAGCAGCCAGCCTCCAGCAGCTGATGGCGGGGTGCAGGAGCTGCAGGCAGCCTCCAGCAGCTGATGGCGGTGTGCAGGAGCTGCAGCCAGCCTCCAGCAGCTGATGGCGGGGTGCAGGGGCTGCAGGCAGCCTCCAGCAGCTGATGGCGGGGTGCAGGAGCTGCAACCAGCCTCCAGCTGGTGATGGCGGGGTGGAGGAGCAGCAGCCAGCCTCCAGCAGCCAGCCTCCAGCTGCTGATGGCGGGGTGGAGGAACAGAAGCCTCCAGCAGCTGATGGCAGGGTGCAGGAGCAGCAGCCAGCCTCCAGCTGGTGATGGCGGGGTGGAGGAGCTGAAACCTGGGTCGGACCTGGTCTGCAGCAGGGCCCATTACCACTCAGAAGCTGATGGCAGTGTGTGTTTAGGTCCCTGCGGGGTGGATGAGCTGAAACCTGGGTCAGACTTGGTGTGCAGCAGGGCTCAGCACCCTCCAGAAGCCGATGACAGTGTGTCTTTAACTCCCTGCCTGGTGGGAGAGCTGAAAGCTGGGTCGGACCTGGTCTTTAGCAGAGCTCAGCAGCCTCCAGAAGCTGATGGCAGTGTGTGTTTCATCCCCTGCGGGGTGGGAGAGCTGAAACGTGGGTCGGACCTGGTCTGCAGCAGGGCCCATCACCATCCAGAAGCTGACGGCGGTGTGTGTTTAAGTCCCTGCGGGGTGGGAGAGCCATAACCTGGGTCGGACCTGGTCTGCAGCAGAGCTCAGCAGCCTCCAGAACCTGATGGCAGTGTGTCTTTAATCCACTGCGGGGTGCAGGAGCTGAAACCTGGGTCGGACCTGGTCTGCAGCAGGGCTCAGCAGCCAGCAGAAGGTGACGGCAGTGTGTGTTTAGTTCCCTGCGGGGTGCAGGAGCTGAAACCTGGGTCGGACCTGGTCTGCAGCAGAGCTCAGCAGCCAGCAGAAGGTGATGGCAGTGTGTGTTTAAGTCCCTGCCTGGTGGGAGAGCTGAAACCTGGGTCGGACCTGGTCTATAGAAGAGCTCAGCAGCCTCCAGAAGCTGATGGCAGTGTGTGTGTTTTGGTCCCTGCGGGGTGCAGGAGCAGGAACCCGGGTCGGACCTGGTCTATAGCGGAGCTCAGCAGCCTCCAGCAGCTGATGGCAGTGTGTGTTTAATTCCCTGCCTGGTGGGAGAGCTGTAACCCGGGTCGGACTTGGTCTGCAGCAGGGCCCATCACCATCCAGAAGCTGATGGCAGTGTGTCTTTAATTCCCTGCGGGGTGGAGGAGCAGAAACCTGGGTCGGACCTGGTCTATAGCAGAGCTCAGCAGCCTCCAGAAGCTGATGGCAGTGTGTGTTCAAGTCCCTGCGGGGTGGGAGAGCTGAAACCTGGGTCGGACCTGGTCTATAGAAGAGCTCAGCAGCCTCCAGCAGCTGATGGCAGTGTGTGTTTAAGTCCCTGCGGGGTGGGAGAGCTATATCCCGGGTCGGACCTGGTCTATAGCAGAGCTCAGCAGCCTCCAGCAGCTGATGGCAGTGTGTGTTTAAGTCCCTGCGGGGTGGGAGAGCTGAAACCTCGGTCGGACCTGGTCTATGGCAGAGCTCAGCAGCCTCCAGAAGCTGATGGCAGCGTGCCTCTAAGTCCCTGCCTGGTGGGAGAGCTGAAACCTGGGTCGGACATGGTCTGCAGCAGGGCTCGGCAGCCTCCAGCAGCTGATGGCAGTGTGTCTTTAAGTCCCTGCCTGGTGGGAGAGCTGAAACCTGGGTCGGACCTGGTCTATAGCAGAGCTCAGCAGCCTCCAGCAGCTGATGGCAGTGTGTGTTTAAGTCCCTGCCTGGTGTGAGAGCTGAAACCTGGGTCGGACCTGGTCTATAGAAGAGCTCAGCAGCCTCCAGCAGCTGATGGCAGTGTGTCTTTAAGTCACTGCCTGGTGGGAGAGCTGAAACCTGGGTCGGACCTGGTCTATAGTAGAGCTCAGCAGCCTCCAGCAGCTGATTGCAGTGTGTGTTTAAGTCCCTGCCTGGTGGGAGAGCTGATATCCGGGTCGGACCTGGTCCACAGCAGGGCCCATCACCCTCCAGAAGCTGGTGGCAGTGTGTGTTTAAGTCCCTGCGGGGTGCAGGAGCAGAAACCTGGGTGGGACCTGGTCTGCAGCAGAGCTCGGCAGCCTCCAGCAGCTGATGGCAGTGAGTGTTTAAGTCCCTGCGGGGTGGGAGAGCTATATCCCGGGTCAGACCTGGTCTAAAGCAGGGCCCATCACCCTCCAGAAGCTGGTGGCAGTGTGTGTTTAAGTCCCTGCGGGGTGGAGGAGCAGAAACCTGGGTCGGACCCGGTCTACAGCAGAGCTCAGCAGCCCCCAGAAGCTGATGGCAGTGTGTGTGTGTGTGTGTGTGTTTAAGTCTCTGCCTGGTTGGAGAGCCGATACCTGGGTCGGACCTGGTCTGCAGCAGGGCTCAGCAGCCTCCAGAAGCTGATGGCAGTGTGTCTTTCATTCCCTGCGGGGTGCAGGAGCAGAAACCTGGGTCGGACCTGGTCTATAGCGGAGCTCAGCAGCCTCCAGCAGCTGATGGCAGTGTGTGTGTTAAAGACCCTGCGGGGTGGGAGAGCTGAAACCTGGGTCGGACCTGGTCTGCAGCAGGGCTCAGCAGCCCCCAGAAGCTGATGGCTGTGTGTGTTTAAGTCCCTGCGGGGTGGGAGAGCTGAAACCTGGGTCGGACCTGGCCCGCAGCAGGGCCCATCACCCTCCAGAAGCTGATGGCGGTGTGGGTTTAAGTCCCTGCGGGGTTGAGGAGCTGAAACCTGGGTCGGACCTGGTCTGCAGCAGGGCCCATCACCATCCAGAAGCTGATGGCTGTGTGTGTTTAAGTCCCAGGGGGGTGGGAGAGCCATAACCTGGGTCGGACCTGGTCTGCAGCAGGGCTCAGCAGCCTCCAGTTGCAGATGGCAGTGTGTGTTTAGTTCCCTGCGGGGTGCAGGAGCTGAAACCTGGGTCGGACCTGGTCTATAGCAGAGCTCAGCAGCCTCCAGAAGCTGATGGCAGTGTGTCTTCAATTCCCTGCGGGGTGCAGGAGCTGATACCTGGGTCGGACCTGGTCTGCAGCAGGGCCCATCACCATCCAGACGCTGATGGCAGTGTGTGTTTAAGTCCTAGTGGGCTGCAGGAGCTGAAACCTGGGTCGGACCTGCTCTATAGTAGAGCTCAGCAGCCTCCAGAAGCTGATGGCAGTGTGTCTTTAAGTCCCTGCGGGGTGGGATAGCTGAAACCTGGGTCGGACCTGGTCTGCAGCAGGGCCCATCACCATCCAGACGCTGATGGCAGTGTGTGTTTAAGTCCTAGTGGGCTGCAGGAGCTGAAACCTGGGTCGGACCTGCTCTATAGTAGAGCTCAGCAGCCTCCAGAAGCTGATGGCAGTGTGTCTTTAAGTCCCTGCGGGGTGGGATAGCTGAAACCTGGGTCGGACCTGGTCTGCAGCAGGGCCCATCACCCTCCAGAAGCTGTTGGCAGTGTGTCTTCCATTCCTAGTGGGGCAGGGGAGCAAAGACCTGGGCAGAGGAGCGCCTGTCTGCATCCGATCCGGCCCCTCAGCAGCCCGCCGTGAGCCTTAGAGAACCCCCCCCCCCCCCCAGCGGGCTCCAGGAACCGGGCCCTGCGTCGGACCCAGCTCAGTAAGGCCCTCCCTCGGGCCCTGCAGCAGGTGGCCCCGTCTATGCAGTCGAAAACCCCGCGAAAATCGGTGTAGAAACGCCCGAGAGGCGTGGTGCGGTTCCCCCGGCCGGTACCGGGTCCGGACCGGTCCGGAAGTCCACCCAGAACACTGCCTGGGGCTTCTGGGCGGCTCCCCAGGCGCAGGCAGTCGAAAACCGCGTGAAAATCGGTTCAGAATTGACAAAACGGCGACCTCGTCGCTCCAAAAACTAAGTCCAAACTAAGCCTTTCGCTTATCGCTTAACGCTTAAGGCGGTCGGCCTTATGGCCAGTAAATGAAAAGTGCCTGCGCCCCTGGAGGTTTTGGAAGGTGCGAGCGATGAC
Organism: Nothobranchius furzeri; assembly: GCF_043380555.1. Classification (NCBI taxonomy): domain Eukaryota; kingdom Metazoa; phylum Chordata; class Actinopteri; order Cyprinodontiformes; family Nothobranchiidae; genus Nothobranchius; species Nothobranchius furzeri. Next base: position 159,974 of record NW_027223057.1, on the reverse strand, counting down.
CATGCTCGGGTTAGTAGGTGAGGCCATCGGAAAACCAGCGTGAGTTGGCGGGTTTGGGTGGCAATCTATTCCAGGCAGAGTCGACTATCTCTGGGCATCAATTTTGGGATTTTTCCGGCTCTGGTTCTGGGAGAAACGCAGGGGCAAAGTGCACGAGCCGCGGCCGATTTTGGTGGCCTGTCCCTGGGCACAAAGTCTGAGGAGTGTGGGCCTGGTTCTCCGAAAAATACCAGTCTGCTGGAGCTCACTCCCATGGCTCCAGGGGGCACGGCACACCCCCCGGTAGCCGACCAAAGTGCTCTACTCGGGCCAGACTCGGACCCACGACCCGGGGTGAGAACCACAACTACTGGTCATCCTTTTGACCTCCAGGGGGCGCGGCAGAGCCTCCCCAGTCCGACGCAAGTGCCCCACTTGGGCCATACTCAGACCCACGGCCCGGGGCGAGAACCACAACTACTGGTCATCCTTTAGACCTCCAGGGGGCCCGGCACAGCCTCCCTAGACCGACACAAGTGCTCCACTTGGGCTGTACTCTGACCCAAGTCCCGGTGCGAGAACCACAACTACTGGTCATCCTTTAGACCTCCAGGGGGCCCGGCACAGCCTCCCTAGGCCGACACAAGTGCTCCACTTGGGCTATACTCTGACCCAAGTCCCGGGGCGAGAACCACAACTACTGGTCATCCTTTTGACCTCATGGTCATCCTTTAGATCTCCAGGGGGCCCGGCACAGCCTCCCTAGGCCGACACAAGTGCTCCACTTGGGCTATACTCTGACCCAAGTCCCGGGGCGAGAACCACAACTACTGGTCATCCTTTAGACCTCCAGGGGGCACGGCACACCCCCCGGTAGCCGACCAAAGTGCTCTACTCGGGCCAGACTCGGACCCACGACCCGGGGTGAGAACCACAACTACTGGTCATCCTTTAGACCTCCAGGGGGCCCGGCACAGCCTCCCTAGTCCGACACAAGTGCTCCACTTGGGCTATACTCTGACCCAAGTCCCGGGGCGAGAACCACAACTACTGGTCATCCTTTAGACCTCCAGGGGGACCGGCACAGCCTCCCTAGACCGACACAAGTGCACCACTTGGGCCATACTCTGACCCAAGTCCCGGGGCGAGAACCACAACTACTGGTCATCCTTTTGACCTCATGGTCATCCTTTAGACCTCAAGGGGGCACGGCAGAGCCTCCCTAGTCCGACACAAGTGTCCCACTTGGGCTATACTATGACCCAAGTCCCGGGGCGAGAACCACAACTACTGGTCATCCTTTAGACCTCAAGGGGGCACGGCAGAGCCTCCCTAGTCCGACACAAGTGTCCCACTTGGGCCATACTCAGACCCACGGCCCGGGGCGAGAACCACAACTACTGGTCATCCTTTAGACCTCCAGGGGGCCCGGCACAGCCTCCCTAGTCCGACGCAAGTGCTCCACTTGGGCTGTACTCTGACCCAAGTCCCGGGGCGAGAACCACAACTAATGGTCATCCTTTAGACCTCCAGGGGGCACGGCACAGCCTCCCTAGTCCGACACAAGTGCTCCACTTGGGCTATACTCTGACCCAAGTCCCGGGGCGAGAACCACAACTACTGGTCATCCTTTAGACCTCCAGGGGGCACGGCAGAGCCTCCCTAGTCCGACACAAGTGTCCCACTTGGGCTATTCTCTGACCCAAGTCCCGGGGCGAGAACCACAACTACTGGTCATCCTTTAGACCTCCAGGGGGCACGACACAGCCTCCCTAGTCCGACCCAAGTGCTCCACTTGGGCTATACTATGACCCAAGTCCCGGGGCGAGAACCACAACTACTGGTCATCCTTTAGACCTCCAGGGGGCACGGCACAGCCTCCCTAGTCCGACACAAGTGCTCCACTTGGGCTATACTCTGACCCAAGTCCCGGGGCGAGAACCACAACTACTGGTCATCCTTTAGACCTCCAGGGGGCACGGCACAGCCTCCCTAGTCCGACACAAGTGCTCCACTTGGGCTATACTCTGACCCAAGTCCCGGGGCGAGAACCACAACTACTGGTCATCCTTTTGACCTCATGGTCATCCTTTAGACCTCCAGGGGGCCCGGCACAGCCTCCCTAGGCCGACACAAGTGCTCCACTTGGGCTATACTCTGACCCAAGTCCCGGGGCGAGAACCACAACTACTGGTCATCCTTTAGACCTCCAGGGGGCACGGCACAGCCTCCCTAGTCCGACACAAGTGCTCCACTTGGGCTATACTCTGACCCAAGTCCCGGGGCGAGAACCACAACTACTGGTCATCCTTTTGACCTCATGGTCATCCTTTAGACCTCCAGGGGGCCCGGCACAGCCTCCCTAGACCGACACAAGTGCTCCACTTGGGCTGTACTCTGACCCAAGTCCCGGTGCGAGAACCACAACTACTGGTCATCCTTTAGACCTCCAGGGGGCCCGGCACAGCCTCCCTAGGCCGACACAAGTGCTCCACTTGGGCTATACTCTGACCCAAGTCCCGGGGCGAGAACCACAACTACTGGTCATCCTTTTGACCTCATGGTCATCCTTTAGATCTCCAGGGGGCCCGGCACAGCCTCCCTAGGCCGACACAAGTGCTCCACTTGGGCTATACTCTGACCCAAGTCCCGGGGCGAGAACCACAACTACTGGTCATCCTTTAGACCTCCAGGGGGCACGGCACACCCCCCGGTAGCCGACCAAAGTGCTCTACTCGGGCCAGACTCGGACCCACGACCCGGGGTGAGAACCACAACTACTGGTCATCCTTTAGACCTCCAGGGGGCCCGGCACAGCCTCCCTAGTCCGACACAAGTGCTCCACTTGGGCTATACTCTGACCCAAGTCCCGGGGCGAGAACCACAACTACTGGTCATCCTTTAGACCTCCAGGGGGACCGGCACAGCCTCCCTAGACCGACACAAGTGCACCACTTGGGCCATACTCTGACCCAAGTCCCGGGGCGAGAACCACAACTACTGGTCATCCTTTTGACCTCATGGTCATCCTTTAGACCTCAAGGGGGCACGGCAGAGCCTCCCTAGTCCGACACAAGTGTCCCACTTGGGCTATACTATGACCCAAGTCCCGGGGCGAGAACCACAACTACTGGTCATCCTTTAGACCTCAAGGGGGCACGGCAGAGCCTCCCTAGTCCGACACAAGTGTCCCACTTGGGCCATACTCAGACCCACGGCCCGGGGCGAGAACCACAACTACTGGTCATCCTTTAGACCTCCAGGGGGCCCGGCACAGCCTCCCTAGTCCGACGCAAGTGCTCCACTTGGGCTGTACTCTGACCCAAGTCCCGGGGCGAGAACCACAACTAATGGTCATCCTTTAGACCTCCAGGGGGCACGGCACAGCCTCCCTAGTCCGACACAAGTGCTCCACTTGGGCTATACTCTGACCCAAGTCCCGGGGCGAGAACCACAACTACTGGTCATCCTTTAGACCTCCAGGGGGCACGGCAGAGCCTCCCTAGTCCGACACAAGTGTCCCACTTGGGCTATTCTCTGACCCAAGTCCCGGGGCGAGAACCACAACTACTGGTCATCCTTTAGACCTCCAGGGGGCACGACACAGCCTCCCTAGTCCGACCCAAGTGCTCCACTTGGGCTATACTATGACCCAAGTCCCGGGGCGAGAACCACAACTACTGGTCATCCTTTAGACCTCCAGGGGGCACGGCACAGCCTCCCTAGTCCGACACAAGTGCTCCACTTGGGCTATACTCTGACCCAAGTCCCGGGGCGAGAACCACAACTACTGGTCATCCTTTAGACCTCCAGGGGGCACGGCACAGCCTCCCTAGTCCGACACAAGTGCTCCACTTGGGCTATACTCTGACCCAAGTCCCGGGGCGAGAACCACAACTACTGGTCATCCTTTTGACCTCATGGTCATCCTTTAGACCTCCAGGGGGCCCGGCACAGCCTCCCTAGGCCGACACAAGTGCTCCACTTGGGCTATACTCTGACCCAAGTCCCGGGGCGAGAACCACAACTACTGGTCATCCTTTAGACCTCCAGGGGGCACGGCACAGCCTCCCTAGTCCGACACAAGTGCTCCACTTCGGCTGTACTCTGACCCAAGTCCCGGGGCGAGAACCACAACTAATGGTCATCCTTTAGACCTCCATGGCAACAGGGGGATGTCAGACCCCAGCTCATCCCAGGTTGATGCCTCAATAGTAGCTTAGGGTCACGGCAGTCCCACCGTGATCCACCCTCTTGTCCTCTCTCCACAGGATGACCAGAGTGTCGTGTTTATTTTCAAAGTGTCCTCGTAGGATGACCATGAG
>NW_027223057.1:140670-148170 GCF_043380555.1 Nothobranchius furzeri | reverse complement strand
CATGTAGTTGAAAGTAACCCAAATTGAAGGCTTCCTTAATTGAAAAATTCAGTTTGGGTTACTTTAGAAGAAGACCCATATTGGAGGCCTCCATTTTGGGTTACTTTGAAAGAAGACCCAAATTGGAGGCCTCCATTTTGGGTTACTTTTGAAGAAGCACCAAAATGGAGCCTCCATTTTGGGTTACTTCAGAAGAAGCCCCAAAATGGAGACTCCGGTTTCCCCCCCAAGAGGGACACACACACACACACACACACACACACACACACACACACACACACACACACACACACACACACACACACGCACACGCACACGCACACGCACACGCACACACACACACACACACACACACAAATCCAATCCTATTCAGCCATAGTTACGGGTGAGCTCCTTGTGAAACCTGGCCCCACCCTATCATGTGATTTCCTGAGGTCAGATGGGCCAAGATGTGAGTGGGCGTTAAGTCATCTGGGAAGGCATCTCAAAACTGGATTATAGATGGCAGACAGTTGGTGTCGTAAACCACCGCCTCTTTTCAAAGATGGTTGCTCACAGTGGATGTAAATGGCTTCTTTCACTCCTCTTTCAAACCATCTGTCCTCTCTGTCCAAACTGTGAACATTGTCATCCTGGAGTGACCTTTGTCCTTTTGATGCAGATGAACTGCTGAGTCCTGTCCCGTGGAGGTGGCTCTTCTATGTTGTTCCTTTGTTGTGCTACTTCATTTACTATTAAGACAAGAAGCCCAAATTGGAGACTCCATTTCGGGCTTCTTTTGCATGTAGTTGAAAGTAACCCAAATTGAAGGCTTCATTAATTGAAGAATTCATTTTGGGCTACTTTTGCATGTATGGAAAAGTAACCCAAAATGAATGGCTCATTTTGGGCTACTTTTGCATGTTGTAAAAGTAACCCAAAATGAATGGCTCATTTTGGGCTACTTTTCTATATATGCAAAAGTAGCCCAAAATGAGCCATTCATTTTGGGTTACTTTTCCATGTTGTAAAAGTAACCCAAAATGAATGGCTCATTTTGGGCTACTTTCCATACATGGAAAAGTAGCCCAAAATGAATGCTTCATTAATTGAAGAATTCAGTTTGGGTTACTTTAGAAGAAGACCCAAATTGGAGGCCTCCATTTTGGGTTACTTTGGAAGAAGACCCAAATTGGAGGCTTCCTTAATTGAAGAATTCAGTTTGGGTTACTTTAGAAAAAGTCCCAAAATGGAGGCCTCCATTTTGGGTTACTTTGAAAGAAGACCCAAATTGGAGGCCTCCATTTTGGGTTACTTTTGAAAGAGCACCAAAATGGAGCCTCCATTTTGGGTTACTTTGAAAGAAGACCCAAATTGGAGGCCTCCATTTTGGGTTACTTTTGAAGAAGCACCAAAATGGAGCATTCATTTTGGGTTACTTTGGAAGAAGACCCAAATTGGAGGCCTACAATTCAGGCTTCTTTTGCATGTAGTTGAATGTAACCCAAATTGAATGCTTCCTTAATTGACAAATTTAGTTTGGGTTACTTTTGAAGAAGCCCCAAACTGGAGGCCCCCATTTCCTCCATTTTGGGTTACTTTAGAAGAAGACCCAAATTGGAGGCCTCCATTTTGGGTTACTTTTGAAGAAGCACCAAAATGGAGCCTCCATTTTGGGTTACTTTTGAAGAAGACCCAAATTGGAGGCCTACATTTCGGGCTTCTTTTGCATGTAGTTGAAAGTAACCCAAATTGAATGCTTCCTTAATTGACAAATTTAGTTTGGGTTACTTTAGAAGAAGACCCAAATTGGAGGCCTCCATTTTGGGTTACTTTTGAAGAAGCACCAAATTGGAGGCCTTCATTTTGGGTTACTTTTGAAGAAGCCCCAAACTGGAGGCCCCCATTTCCTCCATTTTGGGTTACTTTAGAAGAAGACCCAAATTGGAGGCCTCCATTTTGGGTTACTTTTGAAGAAGCCCCAAACTGGAGGCCCCCATTTCCTCCATTTTGGGTTACTTTAGAAGAAGACCCAAATTGGAGGCCTCCATTTTGGGTTACTTTTGAAGAAGCCCCAAACTGGAGGCCCCCATTTCCTCCATTTTGGGTTACTTTTGAAGAAGCACCAAAATGGAGGCCCCCATTTCCTCCATTTTGGGTTACTTTAGAAGAAGCCCCAAACTGGAGGCCTCCATTTTGGGTTACTTTTGAAGAAGCCCCAAACTGGAGGCCCCCATTTCCTCCATTTTGGGTTACTTTAGAAGAAGACCCAAATTGGAGGCCTCCATTTTGGGTTACTTTTGAAGAAGCCCCAAACTGGAGGCCCCCATTTCCTCCATTTTGGGTTACTTTAGAAGAAGACCCAAATTGGAGGCCTCCATTTTGGGTTACTTTTGAAGAAGCCCCAAACTGGAGGCCCCCATTTCCTCCATTTTGGGTTACTCTAGAAGAAGACCCAAATTGGAGGCCTTCATTTTGGGTTACTTTTGAAGAAGCACCAAAATGGAGGCCCCCATTTCCTCCATTTTGGGTTACTTTAGAAGAAGACCCAAATTGGAGGCCTCCATTTTGGGTTACTTTTGAAGAAGCCCCAAACTGGAGGCCCCCATTTCCTCCCCTTTGGGTTACTTTAGAAGAAGACCCAAATTGGAGGCCTTCATTTTGGGTTATTTTAGAAGAACCCCCAAAATGGAGGCCCCCATTTCCTCCATTTTGGGTTACTTTAGAAGAAGACCCAAATTGGAGGCCTCCATTTTGGGTTACTTTTGAAGAAGCCCCAAACTGGAGGCCCCCATTTCCTCCATTTTGGGTTACTTTTGAAGAAGCCCCAAACTGGAGGCCCCCATTTCCTCCATTTTGGGTTACTTTAGAAGAAGACCCAAATTGGAGGCCTCCATTTTGGGTTACTTTTGAAGAAGCCCCAAACTGGAGGCCCCCATTTCCTCCATTTTGGGTTACTTTAGAAGAAGACCCAAATTGGAGGCCTCCATTTTGGGTTACTTTTGAAGAAGCCCCAAACTGGAGGCCCCCATTTCCTCCATTTTGGGTTACTCTAGAAGAAGACCCAAATTGGAGGCCTTCATTTTGGGTTACTTTTGAAGAAGTACCAAAATGGAGGCCCCCATTTCCTCCATTTTGGGTTACTTTAGAAGAAGCCCCAAACTGGAGGCCCCCATTTCCTCCATTTTGGGTTACTTTTGAAGAAGCCCCAAACTGGAGGCCCCCATTTCCTCCATTTTGGGTTACTTTTGAAGAAGCACCAAAATGGAGGCCCCCATTTCCTCCATTTTGGGTTACTTTAGAAGAAGACCCAAATTGGAGGCCTCCATTTTGGGTTACTTTTGAAGAAGCCCCAAACTGGAGGCCCCCATTTCCTCCCCTTTGGGTTACTTTAGAAGAAGACCCAAATTGGAGGCCTTCATTTTGGGTTATTTTAGAAGAACCCCCAAAATGGAGTCTCCATTTTGGGCCTGGTGACCTTTGTGACTTCATTTGACCCTGTTAGGGAAACGTTCAGATCACTTACAACCCCATAGACTATACGTTCATGTGATGTTTCAGCCTGATTGGACCTTATTTTCACACAAATGGACCCAGAAATATGTGAAATTGTGCTTTGTGAAACATAATTCTGGGTGCCATTTAAAGCCCATAAGTGCTTATGACTCCATTCCTTTTTGTGTTAGTAGGGGCTGTTAATTGGAGCATTTTAAAACCAACATGACCTCTCTAGGATATTCAGAAGCCAAGTTATAAGCCCACAAAGGTGTGTTACGAACCACACCTTTAAAGAAGAAGTGATCCAATGACCTTTGTGACAACATTTGTCCCCCTACGGAATGTGCTATCATCATGAAACACATGATTCATTTACAACTCAATAGATTGTACCTTCCTGTGATGTTTCAGCCTGATTGAAGCTTTTTTCAGAGAACTGGACCCATAATAATGTGAACTTGTGCTTGGTGCAACATAGGTCTGGGTGCCATTTAAAAACTGTACATCCTATCCACTCCATTCCTTCTCTTCTAGATACAGACCATTGATTGGAGTATTTTAAAACCAGCCTGACCTCTCTAGGATATTCAGAAGCCAAGTAATAAGCCCACAATGGTGTAACCAGACACCTGACTATATCTGCTTGGACAAGCGTCCCCTAAGGGCGCTCAAAAAGGTCCGACGGCATCGATTTCGACGTGCGTTGATGAGATGGTAGCCGGGATGCACCACCCCAAATTTCGTGCGGCTACGCCAAACCGAATTCAAACGGCGGCCCAAAAGTGTTAAAATTTAGCTCAGGCTTCATTTGCGGCCTTCTGCCACTTGAGCCCCTTTTTGGCCACCGTTCGGCCCCCGTTGGTCCGAGGCGCACGAAATTTTTTTTGGTGCATCCCAGCACTGCCCCGAACCAAAGATTTCGAATTCGTGCCGGTCGCATCGTGTTAAGCGTCCCTTTGGGGCCGGAGGGCAGTTTTCCCTCCATTTCTGCCATATGCTCGGCAAATTGGCATTTCTCAACCGATTTTCACCAAACAAACATCGATTTGGCATGCCGCCGTCACCCCGATCTAGCCCAGGCAGTTTGGTAGCCGTAGCTTGTTGTTCCGGTGCTGTTCTGGGTCAGAGGTCAGAGAAAATGATGGATTTGGGCTATTTTGGGGCTGAAAAACATGGTTCTCCTCAACCTAGAGACTTGAAACTGAGAATGTTTCTTTAAATAGCTGACAGCTACAACATATGCAGTTTTCAAGTTGCTGGCTTATTCAGAAGGGTCAAGGTTCACAGCCTCATGGTACATGCAGCCAAAATGATGGATTTGGGCTGTTTTGGAGCTGAAAAACAGGGTTCTCCTCAACCTAGAGACTTGAAACTGAGAATGTTTCTTTAAATAGCTGACAGCTACAACATATGCAGTTTTCAAGTTGCTGGCTTATTCAGAAGGGTCAAGGTTCACAGCCTCATGGTACATGCAGCCAAAATGATGGATTTGGGCTGTTTTGGAGCTGAAAAACATGGTTCTGCTCAACCTAGAGACTTGAAACTCACACATTTCCTTTAGATAGCTGACAGCTACCACATACGTCGAGCTCGTGCCGGTCGCATCGTGCTAAGCGTCCGTTTGGGGCCTGAGGGCAGTTTTCCCTCCATTTTGCCATGTGCTCGGCAAAGTGGCGTTTCTCAACCGATTTTCACCAAACAAACGTCGATTTGGCATGCCGCCGTCACCCCGAGCTAGCCCAGGCAGTTTGGTAGCCGTAGCTCTTTGTTTCGGTGCTTTTACGAACCCCAGGTCGCCAGAGGTCACGCTCTTTTTGGCCACAGCTCCTCAAGGGAACGCCCGATACGTCCCGTTTTTGGAGAGGCGGTCCCCGTGGTGCCAAGCAATCATAATCCGCTGTCAAAATTTAAAAAAAAAAAAAAAGTCGTGTCTGAGTTTGCCCAAAAAATGCCCTCTTAGACCCATCGCCTCAAAGAGGACTTGTGTTTTCCTGGTTGAAAGTGGAAAGGAAAAGTTCTGCTGGCGCCAGCGACGCCATCTTCGGATATGTTGTTCGGGGGCCAAGCACGAGTCCATCCGAGGTGGTTTGGTGCCAAAATATTTTGTGGTTCCGGAGATATGGCCCCCCAAAGTGCGCGATTTTTGCAAGTTTACAATGGCGCAATTCTCGCGCCGTGAGGGCTATCGAAAAGACGAGTAGATTTTTGCGCTCGTACCGGACTTCCGAACCAGATAGTGTAAACAATTTTCGACTGCGCCCCCTAGTGGCCGAACTTGGTCAGTGAGCGACGTAGCGTGACGCAACTAAAATATTATGATTCGGCATGTCCTTCTTTACAACATATGTGAATTTCATGTCCCTACGTGGAACTTAACTATTTTTAATGAATTAAAAGCAACCGGCAAAACCCTAGGCCCGAAACCACGATTTTTAGACCCTTTTTGGCCGCCGTTCGGCCATCGTTGATCCGAGGCGCCCGAAAACTCTTCTGGTTCATCCCAGCACTGGCCCGAACCACAGATTTCGAATTCGTGCCGGTCGCATCGTGCTAAGCGTCCGTTTGGAGCCGGACGGCAGTTTTCCCTCCGTTTTTCCCGCCTTTTTGCCATGTGCTCGGCAAAGTGGCATTTCTCAACCGATTTTCACCAAACAAACGTCGATTTGGCATGCCGCCGTCACCCAGAGCTAGCTCAGGCAGTTTGGTAGCCGTAGCTCGTTGTTCTGGTGCTGTTCTGGGTCAGAGGTCAGAAAAAAGATGGATTTCAGCTAAAAACGGGGTTCTCTTCAACCTCCACACTTGACACTGATACTGTGTGCTCCTTGACCTCACAGGTCCATCATGTGTTCATTTCAGACAGATTGGAGCTTGTATCACAGGTTTTTCAACCAGAAATATGTGAAATTGTGCTTGGTGCGACATATTTCTGTGTGCCATTTAAAAACCATAAGTGCTGACGACTCCATTCCTTCTGCTGGTGATAGGGGCTGTTAATTGGAGTCATTTAAACCCAACCTGACCTCTCTAGGACATTCAGAAGCCAAGTTATGAGCCTCCAAAGGTGTATCCGGACATTTGTCTTCAAGGCAGAAGTGATCCGGTGACCTTTGTGACATCATCTGACCCCCTTAGCAATGTGCTATCATCATGAAATGTACAGATACCTTACAACTCAATAGATTCTACCCTCCTGTTGTGTTTCAGCCAGATTGGTCCTTGTTTTCACACAAAAGGAACCAACATTATGTGAAAATGTGCTTTGTGCGACATATTTCAGGGTGCTGTTTAAAAACCGTAAGTACTAATGACTCCATTCCTTCTGCTGGTGATAGGGGCTGTTAATTGCAGTCATTTAAACCCAACCTGACCTCTCTAGGACATTCAGAAGCCAAGTTATGAGCCTCCAAAGGTGTATGCGGACATTTTTCTTTAAGGCAGAAGTGATCCGGTGACCTTTGTGACATCATCTGACCCCCTTAGGAATGTGCTGTCATAATGAAACGTGCAGATCACTTACAACTCAATAGAATCTACCTTCCTGTTGTGTTTCATCCATATTGGACCTTGTTTTCACACAAAAGGAACCAACATTATGTAAAAATGTGCTTTGTGCGACATATTTCAGGGTGCTGTTTAAAAACCGTAAGTGCTAATGACTCCATTCCTTCTGCTGGTGATAGGGGCTGTTAATTGGAGTCATTTAAACCCAACCTGACCTCTCTAGGACATTCAGAAGCCAAGTTATGAGCCTCCAAAGGGGTATCCGGACATTTTTCTTTAGGTGACACCATGCCCGGTGACCTTTGGGCCATGGTTTGACCCCCTTAGGAAGGTGCTATCATCATGAAAAGTTCAGATCACTTACAACTCAATAGATTCTACCTTTCTGTGGTGTTTCAGCCTGATTGAAGCTTTTTTCAGAGAACTGGACCCATAATAATGTGAAATTGTGCTTGGTGCAACATAGTTCTGGGTCCCATTTAAAACCCATAAGTGCTATTGACTTGATTCCTTTTTCTGGTA
>NW_027223057.1:123170-135670 GCF_043380555.1 Nothobranchius furzeri | reverse complement strand
TGGAGGTGTGGATGGCGTTGGAGAGGCTGTGTGGGTGGGAGAAGGCTGCGGGGATGGGGGAGCCTGATCCTGGGTGCGATGGTGTTGAGTGTGGGTGGGAGAAGGCTGCGGGGCTGGGGGAGCCTGATGCTGGGTGTGATGGTGTTGAGTGAGGGTGGGAGAAGTCTTCGGGGATGGTGGAGCCTGATCCTGGGTTCGGTGGTGTTGAGTGTGGGTGGGAGAAGGCTGCGGGCATGGGGATGCCTGATGAGCCTGGATGTGATGCTGGTGAGAGAGGGGACAGGGCAGAGGCCGGCTGGACGTGCAGCGGGCAGGGGGAAACTTGAGCCTGGGTGGGTGGTTGTGCATCCAGGGCGGGCAGGGAGAGGTGAGACGTGGGCCTGGGCTGGTCGTCAGCGGTTCACCACAGGCAGCTGGTGGCGGTGTGGCTGAGCAGAAGCCTCCAGCAGGTGATGGCGGGGTGGGGGAGCAGCAGCCAGCCTCAAGCAGCCAGCCTCCAGCTGCTGATGGTGGGGTGGAGGAACAGAAGCCTCCAGCTGGTGATGTCAGGGTGGAGGAGCAGCAGCCAGCCTCCAACGGCTGATGGTGGGGTGGAGGAGCTGCAGCCAGCCTCCAGCAGCTGATGGCGGGGTGCAGGAGCAGCAGCCAGCCTCCAGCTGGTGATGGCGGGGTGAAGGAGCTGCAGCCAGCCACCAGCAGCTGATGGCGGGGTGCAGGAGCAGCAGCCAGCCACCAGCAGCTGATGGCGGGGTGGAGGAGCTGCAGCCAGCGTCCAGCAGCTGATGGTTGGGTGGTGGAGGAGCAGCAGCCAGCCTCCAGCAGCTGCTGGCGGGGTGCAGGAGCAGCAGCCAGCCTCCAGCAGCTGGTGGCGGGGTGGAGGAGCAGAAGCCAGCCTCCAGCAGCTGATGGCGGGGTGCAGGAGCAGAAGCCAGCCTCCAGCTGGTGATGGCGGGGTGAAGGAGCTGCAGCCAGCCTCCAGCAGCCAGCCTCCAGCTGGTGATGGCGGGGCGGAGGAGCAGGCAGCCTCCATCAGCTGATGGCGGGGTGTAGGAGCAGCAGCCAGCCTCCAGCTGGTGATGGCGGGGAGGAGGAGCAGCAGCAGCCAGCCTCCAGCAGCCAGCCAGCCTCCAGCAGCTGATGGCGGTGTGTGGGAGCAGCAGCCAGCCTCCAGCGGCCAGCCAGCCTCCAGCAGCTGATGGCGGGGTGGAGGAGCTGCAGCCAGCGTCCATCAGCTGATGGCGGGGTGGAAGAGCAGCAGGCAGCCTCCAGCTGGTGATGGCGGGGTGGAGGAGCTGCAGCCAGCGTCCAGCAGCTGATGGCGGGGTGCAGGAGCAGCAGCCAGCCTCCAGCAGCTGATGGCGGGGTGGAGGAGCTGCAGCCAGCCTCCAGCAGCCAGCCTCCAGCTAGTGATGGCGGGGTGGAGAAGCAGGCAGCCTCCGTCAGCTGATGGCGGGGTGGAGGAGCAGAAGCCAGCCTCCAGCAGCTGATGGCGGGGTGCAGGAGCTGCAGCCAGCGTCCAGCAGCTGATGGTGGGGTGGAGGAGCTGCAGCCAGCCTCCAGCAGCCAGCCTCCAGCTAGTGATGGCGGGGTGGAGAAGCAGGCAGCCTCCGTCAGCTGATGGCGGGGTGGAGGAGCAGAAGCCAGCCTCCAGCAGCTGATGGCGGGGTGCAGGAGCTGCAGCCAGCGTCCAGCAGCTGATGGTGGGGTGGAGGAGCTGCAGCCAGCGTCCAGCAGCTGATGGTGGGGTGGAGGAGCTGCAGCCAGCCTCCAGCAGCCAGCCTCCAGCAGCTGATGGCGGGGTGCAGGAGCAGCAGCCAGCCTCCAGCAGCTGATGGCGGGGTGCAGGAGCAGCAGGCAGCCTCCAGCAGCTGATGGCGGGGTGGAGGAGCAGAAGCCAGCCTCCAGCAGCTGATGGCGGGGTGCAGGAGCTGCAGCCAGCGTCCAGCAGCTGATGGTGGGGTGGAGGAGCTGCAGCCAGCGTCCAGCAGCTGATGGTTGGGTGGAGGAGCAGCAGCCAGCCTCCAGCAGCCAGCCTCCAGCTAGTGATGGCGGGGTGGAGAAGCAGGCAGCCTCCATCAGCTGATGGCGGGGTGGAGGAGCAGAAGCCAGCCTCCAGCTGGTGATGGCGGGTTGCAGGAGCTGCAGGCAGCCTCCAGCAGCTGATGGCGGGGTGCAGGAGCTGCAGGCAGCCTCCAGCAGCTGATGGCGGGGTGGAGGAGCTGCAGCCAGCGTCCAGCAGCTGATGGTGGGGTGGAGGAGCTGCAGCCAGCGTCCAGCAGCTGATGGTTGGGTGGAGGAGCAGCAGCCAGCCTCCAGCAGCTGATGGCGGGGTGCAGGAGCAGCAGCCAGCCTCCAGCAGCTGATGGCGGGGTGGAGGAGCTGCAGCCAGCCTCCAGCAGCCAGCCTCCAGCTAGTGATGGCGGGGTGGAGAAGCAGGCAGCCTCCATCAGCTGATGGCGGGGTGGAGGAGCAGAAGCCAGCCTCCAGCTGGTGATGGCGGGGTGCAGGAGCTGCAGGCAGCCTCCAGCAGCTGATGGCGGGGTGGAGGAGCTGCAGCCAGCCTCCAGCAGCCAGCCTCCAGCTAGTGATGGCGGGGTGGAGAAGCAGGCAGCCTCCATCAGCTGATGGCGGGGTGGAGGAGCAGAAGCCAGCCTCCAGCAGCTGATGGCGGGGTGCAGGAGGTGCAGGCAGCCTCCAGCAGCTGATGGCGGGGTGCAGGAGCAGCAGGCAGCCTCCAGCAGCTGATGGCGGGGTGCAGGAGCTGCAACCAGCCTCCAGCTGGTGATGGCGGGGTGGAGGAGCTGCAGCCAGCCTCCAGCAGCCAGCCCCCAGCAGCTGATGGCGGGGTGGAGGAGCAGAAGCCAGCCTCCAGCAGCTGATGGTGGGGTGCAGGAGCTGCAGCCAGCCTCCAGCAGCCAGCCTCCAGCTGGTGATGGCGGGGTGGAGGAGCAGCAGCAGACAGCCTCCAGCAGCCAGCCAGCCTCCAGGAGCTGATGGCGGTGTGTGGGAGCAGCAGCCAGCCTCCAGCGTTCAGCCAGCATCCATCAGCTGATGGCGGTGTGAAGGAGCTGCAGCCAGCCTCCAGCAGGTCATGGTGGGGTGGAGGAGCAGCAGCCAGCCTCCAGCAGCTGATGGCGGGTTGCAGGAGCTGCAGCCAGCCTCCAGCAAATGATGGCGGGGTGCAGGAGCTGCAGGCAGCCTCCAGCAGCTGATGGCGGGGTGCAGGAGCAGCAGGCAGCCTCCAGCTGCTGATGACGGGGTGCAGGAGCTGCAACCAGCCTCCAGCTGGTGATGGTGGGGTGGAGGAGCTGCAGCCAGCCTCGAACAGCTGATGGCAGGGTGCAGGAGCAGCAGCCAGCCTCCAGCAGCTGATGGCGGGGCGCAGGAGCTGCAGGCAGCCTCCAGCAGCTGATGGCGGGGTGCAGGAGCAGCAGCCAGCCTCCAGCTGGTGATGGCGGGGTGAAGGAGCTGCAGCCAGCCACCAGCAGCTGATGGCGGGGTGCAGGAGCTGCAGGCAGCCTCCAGCAGCTGATGGCGGGGTGCAGGAGCTGCAGGCAGCCTCCAGCAGCTGATGGCGGGGTGGAGGAGCTGCAGCCAGCGTCCAGCAGCTGATGGTGGGGTGGAGGAGCTGCAGCCAGCGTCCAGCAGCTGATGGTTGGGTGGAGGAGCAGCAGCCAGCCTCCAGCAGCTGATGGCGGGGTGCAGGAGCAGCAGCCAGCCTCCAGCAGCTGATGGCGGGGTGGAGGAGCTGCAGCCAGCCTCCAGCAGCCAGCCTCCAGCTAGTGATGGCGGGGTGGAGAAGCAGGCAGCCTCCATCAGCTGATGGCGGGGTGGAGGAGCAGAAGCCAGCCTCCAGCTGGTGATGGCGGGGTGCAGGAGCTGCAGGCAGCCTCCAGCAGCTGATGGCGGGGTGGAGGAGCTGCAGCCAGCCTCCAGCAGCCAGCCTCCAGCTAGTGATGGCGGGGTGGAGAAGCAGGCAGCCTCCATCAGCTGATGGCGGGGTGGAGGAGCAGAAGCCAGCCTCCAGCAGCTGATGGCGGGGTGCAGGAGGTGCAGGCAGCCTCCAGCAGCTGATGGCGGGGTGCAGGAGCAGCAGGCAGCCTCCAGCAGCTGATGGCGGGGTGCAGGAGCTGCAACCAGCCTCCAGCTGGTGATGGCGGGGTGGAGGAGCTGCAGCCAGCCTCCAGCAGCCAGCCCCCAGCAGCTGATGGCGGGGTGGAGGAGCAGAAGCCAGCCTCCAGCAGCTGATGGTGGGGTGCAGGAGCTGCAGCCAGCCTCCAGCAGCCAGCCTCCAGCTGGTGATGGCGGGGTGGAGGAGCAGCAGCAGACAGCCTCCAGCAGCCAGCCAGCCTCCAGGAGCTGATGGCGGTGTGTGGGAGCAGCAGCCAGCCTCCAGCGTTCAGCCAGCATCCATCAGCTGATGGCGGTGTGAAGGAGCTGCAGCCAGCCTCCAGCAGGTCATGGTGGGGTGGAGGAGCAGCAGCCAGCCTCCAGCAGCTGATGGCGGGTTGCAGGAGCTGCAGCCAGCCTCCAGCAAATGATGGCGGGGTGCAGGAGCTGCAGGCAGCCTCCAGCAGCTGATGGCGGGGTGCAGGAGCAGCAGGCAGCCTCCAGCTGCTGATGACGGGGTGCAGGAGCTGCAACCAGCCTCCAGCTGGTGATGGTGGGGTGGAGGAGCTGCAGCCAGCCTCGAACAGCTGATGGCAGGGTGCAGGAGCAGCAGCCAGCCTCCAGCAGCTGATGGCGGGGCGCAGGAGCTGCAGGCAGCCTCCAGCAGCTGATGGCGGGGTGCAGGAGCAGCAGCCAGCCTCCAGCTGGTGATGGCGGGGTGAAGGAGCTGCAGCCAGCCACCAGCAGCTGATGGCGGGGTGAAGGAGCTGCAGCCAGCCACCAGCAGCTGATGGCGGGGTGGAGGAGCTGCAGCCAGCGTCCAGCAGCTGATGGTTGGGTGGTGGAGGAGCAGCAGCCAGCCTCCAGCAGCTGATGGCGGGGTGCAGGAGCAGCAGCCAGCGTCCAGCAGCTGATGGTTGGGTGGAGGAGCAGCAGCCAGCCTCCAGCAGCTGCTGGCGGGGTGCAGGAGCAGCAGCCAGCCTCCAGCAGCTGATGGCGGGGTGCAGGAGCTGCAGGCAGCCTCCAGCAGCTGATGGCGGTGTGCAGGAGCTGCAGCCAGCCTCCAGCAGCTGATGGCGGGGTGCAGGGGCTGCAGGCAGCCTCCAGCAGCTGATGGCGGGGTGCAGGAGCTGCAACCAGCCTCCAGCTGGTGATGGCGGGGTGGAGGAGCAGCAGCCAGCCTCCAGCAGCCAGCCTCCAGCTGCTGATGGCGGGGTGGAGGAACAGAAGCCTCCAGCAGCTGATGGCAGGGTGCAGGAGCAGCAGCCAGCCTCCAGCTGGTGATGGCGGGGTGGAGGAGCTGAAACCTGGGTCGGACCTGGTCTGCAGCAGGGCCCATTACCACTCAGAAGCTGATGGCAGTGTGTGTTTAGGTCCCTGCGGGGTGGATGAGCTGAAACCTGGGTCAGACTTGGTGTGCAGCAGGGCTCAGCACCCTCCAGAAGCCGATGACAGTGTGTCTTTAACTCCCTGCCTGGTGGGAGAGCTGAAAGCTGGGTCGGACCTGGTCTTTAGCAGAGCTCAGCAGCCTCCAGAAGCTGATGGCAGTGTGTGTTTCATCCCCTGCGGGGTGGGAGAGCTGAAACGTGGGTCGGACCTGGTCTGCAGCAGGGCCCATCACCATCCAGAAGCTGACGGCGGTGTGTGTTTAAGTCCCTGCGGGGTGGGAGAGCCATAACCTGGGTCGGACCTGGTCTGCAGCAGAGCTCAGCAGCCTCCAGAACCTGATGGCAGTGTGTCTTTAATCCACTGCGGGGTGCAGGAGCTGAAACCTGGGTCGGACCTGGTCTGCAGCAGGGCTCAGCAGCCAGCAGAAGGTGACGGCAGTGTGTGTTTAGTTCCCTGCGGGGTGCAGGAGCTGAAACCTGGGTCGGACCTGGTCTGCAGCAGAGCTCAGCAGCCAGCAGAAGGTGATGGCAGTGTGTGTTTAAGTCCCTGCCTGGTGGGAGAGCTGAAACCTGGGTCGGACCTGGTCTATAGAAGAGCTCAGCAGCCTCCAGAAGCTGATGGCAGTGTGTGTGTTTTGGTCCCTGCGGGGTGCAGGAGCAGGAACCCGGGTCGGACCTGGTCTATAGCGGAGCTCAGCAGCCTCCAGCAGCTGATGGCAGTGTGTGTTTAATTCCCTGCCTGGTGGGAGAGCTGTAACCCGGGTCGGACTTGGTCTGCAGCAGGGCCCATCACCATCCAGAAGCTGATGGCAGTGTGTCTTTAATTCCCTGCGGGGTGGAGGAGCAGAAACCTGGGTCGGACCTGGTCTATAGCAGAGCTCAGCAGCCTCCAGAAGCTGATGGCAGTGTGTGTTCAAGTCCCTGCGGGGTGGGAGAGCTGAAACCTGGGTCGGACCTGGTCTATAGAAGAGCTCAGCAGCCTCCAGCAGCTGATGGCAGTGTGTGTTTAAGTCCCTGCGGGGTGGGAGAGCTATATCCCGGGTCGGACCTGGTCTATAGCAGAGCTCAGCAGCCTCCAGCAGCTGATGGCAGTGTGTGTTTAAGTCCCTGCGGGGTGGGAGAGCTGAAACCTCGGTCGGACCTGGTCTATGGCAGAGCTCAGCAGCCTCCAGAAGCTGATGGCAGCGTGCCTCTAAGTCCCTGCCTGGTGGGAGAGCTGAAACCTGGGTCGGACATGGTCTGCAGCAGGGCTCGGCAGCCTCCAGCAGCTGATGGCAGTGTGTCTTTAAGTCCCTGCCTGGTGGGAGAGCTGAAACCTGGGTCGGACCTGGTCTATAGCAGAGCTCAGCAGCCTCCAGCAGCTGATGGCAGTGTGTGTTTAAGTCCCTGCCTGGTGTGAGAGCTGAAACCTGGGTCGGACCTGGTCTATAGAAGAGCTCAGCAGCCTCCAGCAGCTGATGGCAGTGTGTCTTTAAGTCACTGCCTGGTGGGAGAGCTGAAACCTGGGTCGGACCTGGTCTATAGTAGAGCTCAGCAGCCTCCAGCAGCTGATTGCAGTGTGTGTTTAAGTCCCTGCCTGGTGGGAGAGCTGATATCCGGGTCGGACCTGGTCCACAGCAGGGCCCATCACCCTCCAGAAGCTGGTGGCAGTGTGTGTTTAAGTCCCTGCGGGGTGCAGGAGCAGAAACCTGGGTGGGACCTGGTCTGCAGCAGAGCTCGGCAGCCTCCAGCAGCTGATGGCAGTGAGTGTTTAAGTCCCTGCGGGGTGGGAGAGCTATATCCCGGGTCAGACCTGGTCTAAAGCAGGGCCCATCACCCTCCAGAAGCTGGTGGCAGTGTGTGTTTAAGTCCCTGCGGGGTGGAGGAGCAGAAACCTGGGTCGGACCCGGTCTACAGCAGAGCTCAGCAGCCCCCAGAAGCTGATGGCAGTGTGTGTGTGTGTGTGTTTAAGTCTCTGCCTGGTTGGAGAGCCGATACCTGGGTCGGACCTGGTCTGCAGCAGGGCTCAGCAGCCTCCAGAAGCTGATGGCAGTGTGTCTTTCATTCCCTGCGGGGTGCAGGAGCAGAAACCTGGGTCGGACCTGGTCTATAGCGGAGCTCAGCAGCCTCCAGCAGCTGATGGCAGTGTGTGTGTTAAAGACCCTGCGGGGTGGGAGAGCTGAAACCTGGGTCGGACCTGGTCTGCAGCAGGGCTCAGCAGCCCCCAGAAGCTGATGGCTGTGTGTGTTTAAGTCCCTGCGGGGTGGGAGAGCTGAAACCTGGGTCGGACCTGGCCCGCAGCAGGGCCCATCACCCTCCAGAAGCTGATGGCGGTGTGGGTTTAAGTCCCTGCGGGGTTGAGGAGCTGAAACCTGGGTCGGACCTGGTCTGCAGCAGGGCCCATCACCATCCAGAAGCTGATGGCTGTGTGTGTTTAAGTCCCAGGGGGGTGGGAGAGCCATAACCTGGGTCGGACCTGGTCTGCAGCAGGGCTCAGCAGCCTCCAGTTGCAGATGGCAGTGTGTGTTTAGTTCCCTGCGGGGTGCAGGAGCTGAAACCTGGGTCGGACCTGGTCTATAGCAGAGCTCAGCAGCCTCCAGAAGCTGATGGCAGTGTGTCTTCAATTCCCTGCGGGGTGCAGGAGCTGATACCTGGGTCGGACCTGGTCTGCAGCAGGGCCCATCACCATCCAGACGCTGATGGCAGTGTGTGTTTAAGTCCTAGTGGGCTGCAGGAGCTGAAACCTGGGTCGGACCTGCTCTATAGTAGAGCTCAGCAGCCTCCAGAAGCTGATGGCAGTGTGTCTTTAAGTCCCTGCGGGGTGGGATAGCTGAAACCTGGGTCGGACCTGGTCTGCAGCAGGGCCCATCACCATCCAGACGCTGATGGCAGTGTGTGTTTAAGTCCTAGTGGGCTGCAGGAGCTGAAACCTGGGTCGGACCTGCTCTATAGTAGAGCTCAGCAGCCTCCAGAAGCTGATGGCAGTGTGTCTTTAAGTCCCTGCGGGGTGGGATAGCTGAAACCTGGGTCGGACCTGGTCTGCAGCAGGGCCCATCACCCTCCAGAAGCTGTTGGCAGTGTGTCTTCCATTCCTAGTGGGGCAGGGGAGCAAAGACCTGGGCAGAGGAGCGCCTGTCTGCATCCGATCCGGCCCCTCAGCAGCCCGCCGTGAGCCTTAGAGAACCCCCCCCCCCCCCCCAGCGGGCTCCAGGAACCGGGCCCTGCGTCGGACCCAGCTCAGTAAGGCCCTCCCTCGGGCCCTGCAGCAGGTGGCCCCGTCTATGCAGTCGAAAACCCCGCGAAAATCGGTGTAGAAACGCCCGAGAGGCGTGGTGCGGTTCCCCCGGCCGGTACCGGGTCCGGACCGGTCCGGAAGTCCACCCAGAACACTGCCTGGGGCTTCTGGGCGGCTCCCCAGGCGCAGGCAGTCGAAAACCGCGTGAAAATCGGTTCAGAATTGACAAAACGGCGACCTCGTCGCTCCAAAAACTAAGTCCAAACTAAGCCTTTCGCTTATCGCTTAACGCTTAAGGCGGTCGGCCTTATGGCCAGTAAATGAAAAGTGCCTGCGCCCCTGGAGGTTTTGGAAGGTGCGAGCGATGACCATGCTCGGGTTAGTAGGTGAGGCCATCGGAAAACCAGCGTGAGTTGGCGGGTTTGGGTGGCAATCTATTCCAGGCAGAGTCGACTATCTCTGGGCATCAATTTTGGGATTTTTCCGGCTCTGGTTCTGGGAGAAACGCAGGGGCAAAGTGCACGAGCCGCGGCCGATTTTGGTGGCCTGTCCCTGGGCACAAAGTCTGAGGAGTGTGGGCCTGGTTCTCCGAAAAATACCAGTCTGCTGGAGCTCACTCCCATGGCTCCAGGGGGCACGGCACACCCCCCGGTAGCCGACCAAAGTGCTCTACTCGGGCCAGACTCGGACCCACGACCCGGGGTGAGAACCACAACTACTGGTCATCCTTTTGACCTCCAGGGGGCGCGGCAGAGCCTCCCCAGTCCGACGCAAGTGCCCCACTTGGGCCATACTCAGACCCACGGCCCGGGGCGAGAACCACAACTACTGGTCATCCTTTAGACCTCCAGGGGGCCCGGCACAGCCTCCCTAGACCGACACAAGTGCTCCACTTGGGCTGTACTCTGACCCAAGTCCCGGTGCGAGAACCACAACTACTGGTCATCCTTTAGACCTCCAGGGGGCCCGGCACAGCCTCCCTAGGCCGACACAAGTGCTCCACTTGGGCTATACTCTGACCCAAGTCCCGGGGCGAGAACCACAACTACTGGTCATCCTTTTGACCTCATGGTCATCCTTTAGATCTCCAGGGGGCCCGGCACAGCCTCCCTAGGCCGACACAAGTGCTCCACTTGGGCTATACTCTGACCCAAGTCCCGGGGCGAGAACCACAACTACTGGTCATCCTTTAGACCTCCAGGGGGCACGGCACACCCCCCGGTAGCCGACCAAAGTGCTCTACTCGGGCCAGACTCGGACCCACGACCCGGGGTGAGAACCACAACTACTGGTCATCCTTTAGACCTCCAGGGGGCCCGGCACAGCCTCCCTAGTCCGACACAAGTGCTCCACTTGGGCTATACTCTGACCCAAGTCCCGGGGCGAGAACCACAACTACTGGTCATCCTTTAGACCTCCAGGGGGACCGGCACAGCCTCCCTAGACCGACACAAGTGCACCACTTGGGCCATACTCTGACCCAAGTCCCGGGGCGAGAACCACAACTACTGGTCATCCTTTTGACCTCATGGTCATCCTTTAGACCTCAAGGGGGCACGGCAGAGCCTCCCTAGTCCGACACAAGTGTCCCACTTGGGCTATACTATGACCCAAGTCCCGGGGCGAGAACCACAACTACTGGTCATCCTTTAGACCTCAAGGGGGCACGGCAGAGCCTCCCTAGTCCGACACAAGTGTCCCACTTGGGCCATACTCAGACCCACGGCCCGGGGCGAGAACCACAACTACTGGTCATCCTTTAGACCTCCAGGGGGCCCGGCACAGCCTCCCTAGTCCGACGCAAGTGCTCCACTTGGGCTGTACTCTGACCCAAGTCCCGGGGCGAGAACCACAACTAATGGTCATCCTTTAGACCTCCAGGGGGCACGGCACAGCCTCCCTAGTCCGACACAAGTGCTCCACTTGGGCTATACTCTGACCCAAGTCCCGGGGCGAGAACCACAACTACTGGTCATCCTTTAGACCTCCAGGGGGCACGGCAGAGCCTCCCTAGTCCGACACAAGTGTCCCACTTGGGCTATTCTCTGACCCAAGTCCCGGGGCGAGAACCACAACTACTGGTCATCCTTTAGACCTCCAGGGGGCACGACACAGCCTCCCTAGTCCGACCCAAGTGCTCCACTTGGGCTATACTATGACCCAAGTCCCGGGGCGAGAACCACAACTACTGGTCATCCTTTAGACCTCCAGGGGGCACGGCACAGCCTCCCTAGTCCGACACAAGTGCTCCACTTGGGCTATACTCTGACCCAAGTCCCGGGGCGAGAACCACAACTACTGGTCATCCTTTAGACCTCCAGGGGGCACGGCACAGCCTCCCTAGTCCGACACAAGTGCTCCACTTGGGCTATACTCTGACCCAAGTCCCGGGGCGAGAACCACAACTACTGGTCATCCTTTTGACCTCATGGTCATCCTTTAGACCTCCAGGGGGCCCGGCACAGCCTCCCTAGGCCGACACAAGTGCTCCACTTGGGCTATACTCTGACCCAAGTCCCGGGGCGAGAACCACAACTACTGGTCATCCTTTAGACCTCCAGGGGGCACGGCACAGCCTCCCTAGTCCGACACAAGTGCTCCACTTGGGCTATACTCTGACCCAAGTCCCGGGGCGAGAACCACAACTACTGGTCATCCTTTTGACCTCATGGTCATCCTTTAGACCTCCAGGGGGCCCGGCACAGCCTCCCTAGACCGACACAAGTGCTCCACTTGGGCTGTACTCTGACCCAAGTCCCGGTGCGAGAACCACAACTACTGGTCATCCTTTAGACCTCCAGGGGGCCCGGCACAGCCTCCCTAGGCCGACACAAGTGCTCCACTTGGGCTATACTCTGACCCAAGTCCCGGGGCGAGAACCACAACTACTGGTCATCCTTTTGACCTCATGGTCATCCTTTAGATCTCCAGGGGGCCCGGCACAGCCTCCCTAGGCCGACACAAGTGCTCCACTTGGGCTATACTCTGACCCAAGTCCCGGGGCGAGAACCACAACTACTGGTCATCCTTTAGACCTCCAGGGGGCACGGCACACCCCCCGGTAGCCGACCAAAGTGCTCTACTCGGGCCAGACTCGGACCCACGACCCGGGGTGAGAACCACAACTACTGGTCATCCTTTAGACCTCCAGGGGGCCCGGCACAGCCTCCCTAGTCCGACACAAGTGCTCCACTTGGGCTATACTCTGACCCAAGTCCCGGGGCGAGAACCACAACTACTGGTCATCCTTTAGACCTCCAGGGGGACCGGCACAGCCTCCCTAGACCGACACAAGTGCACCACTTGGGCCATACTCTGACCCAAGTCCCGGGGCGAGAACCACAACTACTGGTCATCCTTTTGACCTCATGGTCATCCTTTAGACCTCAAGGGGGCACGGCAGAGCCTCCCTAGTCCGACACAAGTGTCCCACTTGGGCTATACTATGACCCAAGTCCCGGGGCGAGAACCACAACTACTGGTCATCCTTTAGACCTCAAGGGGGCACGGCAGAGCCTCCCTAGTCCGACACAAGTGTCCCACTTGGGCCATACTCAGACCCACGGCCCGGGGCGAGAACCACAACTACTGGTCATCCTTTAGACCTCCAGGGGGCCCGGCACAGCCTCCCTAGTCCGACGCAAGTGCTCCACTTGGGCTGTACTCTGACCCAAGTCCCGGGGCGAGAACCACAACTAATGGTCATCCTTTAGACCTCCAGGGGGCACGGCACAGCCTCCCTAGTCCGACACAAGTGCTCCACTTGGGCTATACTCTGACCCAAGTCC
>NW_027223057.1:103170-110670 GCF_043380555.1 Nothobranchius furzeri | reverse complement strand
GGTGCAGGAGCTGCAGCCAGCGTCCAGCAGCTGATGGTGGGGTGGAGGAGCTGCAGCCAGCGTCCAGCAGCTGATGGTTGGGTGGAGGAGCAGCAGCCAGCCTCCAGCAGCCAGCCTCCAGCTAGTGATGGCGGGGTGGAGAAGCAGGCAGCCTCCATCAGCTGATGGCGGGGTGGAGGAGCAGAAGCCAGCCTCCAGCTGGTGATGGCGGGGTGCAGGAGCTGCAGGCAGCCTCCAGCAGCTGATGGCGGGGTGGAGGAGCAGAAGCCAGCCTCCAGCAGCTGATGGCGGGGTGCAGGAGCTGCAGCCAGCGTCCAGCAGCTGATGGTGGGGTGGAGGAGCTGCAGCCAGCGTCCAGCAGCTGATGGTTGGGTGGAGGAGCAGCAGCCAGCCTCCAGCAGCCAGCCTCCAGCTAGTGATGGCGGGGTGGAGAAGCAGGCAGCCTCCATCAGCTGATGGCGGGGTGGAGGAGCAGAAGCCAGCCTCCAGCTGGTGATGGCGGGGTGCAGGAGCTGCAGGCAGCCTCCAGCAGCTGATGGCGGGGTGCAGGAGCTGCAGGCAGCCTCCAGCAGCTGATGGCGGGGTGGAGGAGCTGCAGCCAGCGTCCAGCAGCTGATGGTGGGGTGGAGGAGCTGCAGCCAGCGTCCAGCAGCTGATGGTTGGGTGGAGGAGCAGCAGCCAGCCTCCAGCAGCTGATGGCGGGGTGCAGGAGCAGCAGCCAGCCTCCAGCAGCTGATGGCGGGGTGGAGGAGCTGCAGCCAGCCTCCAGCAGCCAGCCTCCAGCTAGTGATGGCGGGGTGGAGAAGCAGGCAGCCTCCATCAGCTGATGGCGGGGTGGAGGAGCAGAAGCCAGCCTCCAGCTGGTGATGGCGGGGTGCAGGAGCTGCAGGCAGCCTCCAGCAGCTGATGGCGGGGTGGAGGAGCTGCAGCCAGCCTCCAGCAGCCAGCCTCCAGCTAGTGATGGCGGGGTGGAGAAGCAGGCAGCCTCCATCAGCTGATGGCGGGGTGGAGGAGCAGAAGCCAGCCTCCAGCAGCTGATGGCGGGGTGCAGGAGGTGCAGGCAGCCTCCAGCAGCTGATGGCGGGGTGCAGGAGCAGCAGGCAGCCTCCAGCAGCTGATGGCGGGGTGCAGGAGCTGCAACCAGCCTCCAGCTGGTGATGGCGGGGTGGAGGAGCTGCAGCCAGCCTCCAGCAGCCAGCCCCCAGCAGCTGATGGCGGGGTGGAGGAGCAGAAGCCAGCCTCCAGCAGCTGATGGTGGGGTGCAGGAGCTGCAGCCAGCCTCCAGCAGCCAGCCTCCAGCTGGTGATGGCGGGGTGGAGGAGCAGCAGCAGACAGCCTCCAGCAGCCAGCCAGCCTCCAGGAGCTGATGGCGGTGTGTGGGAGCAGCAGCCAGCCTCCAGCGTTCAGCCAGCATCCATCAGCTGATGGCGGTGTGAAGGAGCTGCAGCCAGCCTCCAGCAGGTCATGGTGGGGTGGAGGAGCAGCAGCCAGCCTCCAGCAGCTGATGGCGGGTTGCAGGAGCTGCAGCCAGCCTCCAGCAAATGATGGCGGGGTGCAGGAGCTGCAGGCAGCCTCCAGCAGCTGATGGCGGGGTGCAGGAGCAGCAGGCAGCCTCCAGCTGCTGATGACGGGGTGCAGGAGCTGCAACCAGCCTCCAGCTGGTGATGGTGGGGTGGAGGAGCTGCAGCCAGCCTCGAACAGCTGATGGCAGGGTGCAGGAGCAGCAGCCAGCCTCCAGCAGCTGATGGCGGGGCGCAGGAGCTGCAGGCAGCCTCCAGCAGCTGATGGCGGGGTGCAGGAGCAGCAGCCAGCCTCCAGCTGGTGATGGCGGGGTGAAGGAGCTGCAGCCAGCCACCAGCAGCTGATGGCGGGGTGAAGGAGCTGCAGCCAGCCACCAGCAGCTGATGGCGGGGTGGAGGAGCTGCAGCCAGCGTCCAGCAGCTGATGGTTGGGTGGTGGAGGAGCAGCAGCCAGCCTCCAGCAGCTGATGGCGGGGTGCAGGAGCAGCAGCCAGCGTCCAGCAGCTGATGGTTGGGTGGAGGAGCAGCAGCCAGCCTCCAGCAGCTGCTGGCGGGGTGCAGGAGCAGCAGCCAGCCTCCAGCAGCTGATGGCGGGGTGCAGGAGCTGCAGGCAGCCTCCAGCAGCTGATGGCGGTGTGCAGGAGCTGCAGCCAGCCTCCAGCAGCTGATGGCGGGGTGCAGGGGCTGCAGGCAGCCTCCAGCAGCTGATGGCGGGGTGCAGGAGCTGCAACCAGCCTCCAGCTGGTGATGGCGGGGTGGAGGAGCAGCAGCCAGCCTCCAGCAGCCAGCCTCCAGCTGCTGATGGCGGGGTGGAGGAACAGAAGCCTCCAGCAGCTGATGGCAGGGTGCAGGAGCAGCAGCCAGCCTCCAGCTGGTGATGGCGGGGTGGAGGAGCTGAAACCTGGGTCGGACCTGGTCTGCAGCAGGGCCCATTACCACTCAGAAGCTGATGGCAGTGTGTGTTTAGGTCCCTGCGGGGTGGATGAGCTGAAACCTGGGTCAGACTTGGTGTGCAGCAGGGCTCAGCACCCTCCAGAAGCCGATGACAGTGTGTCTTTAACTCCCTGCCTGGTGGGAGAGCTGAAAGCTGGGTCGGACCTGGTCTTTAGCAGAGCTCAGCAGCCTCCAGAAGCTGATGGCAGTGTGTGTTTCATCCCCTGCGGGGTGGGAGAGCTGAAACGTGGGTCGGACCTGGTCTGCAGCAGGGCCCATCACCATCCAGAAGCTGACGGCGGTGTGTGTTTAAGTCCCTGCGGGGTGGGAGAGCCATAACCTGGGTCGGACCTGGTCTGCAGCAGAGCTCAGCAGCCTCCAGAACCTGATGGCAGTGTGTCTTTAATCCACTGCGGGGTGCAGGAGCTGAAACCTGGGTCGGACCTGGTCTGCAGCAGGGCTCAGCAGCCAGCAGAAGGTGACGGCAGTGTGTGTTTAGTTCCCTGCGGGGTGCAGGAGCTGAAACCTGGGTCGGACCTGGTCTGCAGCAGAGCTCAGCAGCCAGCAGAAGGTGATGGCAGTGTGTGTTTAAGTCCCTGCCTGGTGGGAGAGCTGAAACCTGGGTCGGACCTGGTCTATAGAAGAGCTCAGCAGCCTCCAGAAGCTGATGGCAGTGTGTGTGTTTTGGTCCCTGCGGGGTGCAGGAGCAGGAACCCGGGTCGGACCTGGTCTATAGCGGAGCTCAGCAGCCTCCAGCAGCTGATGGCAGTGTGTGTTTAATTCCCTGCCTGGTGGGAGAGCTGTAACCCGGGTCGGACTTGGTCTGCAGCAGGGCCCATCACCATCCAGAAGCTGATGGCAGTGTGTCTTTAATTCCCTGCGGGGTGGAGGAGCAGAAACCTGGGTCGGACCTGGTCTATAGCAGAGCTCAGCAGCCTCCAGAAGCTGATGGCAGTGTGTGTTCAAGTCCCTGCGGGGTGGGAGAGCTGAAACCTGGGTCGGACCTGGTCTATAGAAGAGCTCAGCAGCCTCCAGCAGCTGATGGCAGTGTGTGTTTAAGTCCCTGCGGGGTGGGAGAGCTATATCCCGGGTCGGACCTGGTCTATAGCAGAGCTCAGCAGCCTCCAGCAGCTGATGGCAGTGTGTGTTTAAGTCCCTGCGGGGTGGGAGAGCTGAAACCTCGGTCGGACCTGGTCTATGGCAGAGCTCAGCAGCCTCCAGAAGCTGATGGCAGCGTGCCTCTAAGTCCCTGCCTGGTGGGAGAGCTGAAACCTGGGTCGGACATGGTCTGCAGCAGGGCTCGGCAGCCTCCAGCAGCTGATGGCAGTGTGTCTTTAAGTCCCTGCCTGGTGGGAGAGCTGAAACCTGGGTCGGACCTGGTCTATAGCAGAGCTCAGCAGCCTCCAGCAGCTGATGGCAGTGTGTGTTTAAGTCCCTGCCTGGTGTGAGAGCTGAAACCTGGGTCGGACCTGGTCTATAGAAGAGCTCAGCAGCCTCCAGCAGCTGATGGCAGTGTGTCTTTAAGTCACTGCCTGGTGGGAGAGCTGAAACCTGGGTCGGACCTGGTCTATAGTAGAGCTCAGCAGCCTCCAGCAGCTGATTGCAGTGTGTGTTTAAGTCCCTGCCTGGTGGGAGAGCTGATATCCGGGTCGGACCTGGTCCACAGCAGGGCCCATCACCCTCCAGAAGCTGGTGGCAGTGTGTGTTTAAGTCCCTGCGGGGTGCAGGAGCAGAAACCTGGGTGGGACCTGGTCTGCAGCAGAGCTCGGCAGCCTCCAGCAGCTGATGGCAGTGAGTGTTTAAGTCCCTGCGGGGTGGGAGAGCTATATCCCGGGTCAGACCTGGTCTAAAGCAGGGCCCATCACCCTCCAGAAGCTGGTGGCAGTGTGTGTTTAAGTCCCTGCGGGGTGGAGGAGCAGAAACCTGGGTCGGACCCGGTCTACAGCAGAGCTCAGCAGCCCCCAGAAGCTGATGGCAGTGTGTGTGTGTGTGTGTGTGTTTAAGTCTCTGCCTGGTTGGAGAGCCGATACCTGGGTCGGACCTGGTCTGCAGCAGGGCTCAGCAGCCTCCAGAAGCTGATGGCAGTGTGTCTTTCATTCCCTGCGGGGTGCAGGAGCAGAAACCTGGGTCGGACCTGGTCTATAGCGGAGCTCAGCAGCCTCCAGCAGCTGATGGCAGTGTGTGTGTTAAAGACCCTGCGGGGTGGGAGAGCTGAAACCTGGGTCGGACCTGGTCTGCAGCAGGGCTCAGCAGCCCCCAGAAGCTGATGGCTGTGTGTGTTTAAGTCCCTGCGGGGTGGGAGAGCTGAAACCTGGGTCGGACCTGGCCCGCAGCAGGGCCCATCACCCTCCAGAAGCTGATGGCGGTGTGGGTTTAAGTCCCTGCGGGGTTGAGGAGCTGAAACCTGGGTCGGACCTGGTCTGCAGCAGGGCCCATCACCATCCAGAAGCTGATGGCTGTGTGTGTTTAAGTCCCAGGGGGGTGGGAGAGCCATAACCTGGGTCGGACCTGGTCTGCAGCAGGGCTCAGCAGCCTCCAGTTGCAGATGGCAGTGTGTGTTTAGTTCCCTGCGGGGTGCAGGAGCTGAAACCTGGGTCGGACCTGGTCTATAGCAGAGCTCAGCAGCCTCCAGAAGCTGATGGCAGTGTGTCTTCAATTCCCTGCGGGGTGCAGGAGCTGATACCTGGGTCGGACCTGGTCTGCAGCAGGGCCCATCACCATCCAGACGCTGATGGCAGTGTGTGTTTAAGTCCTAGTGGGCTGCAGGAGCTGAAACCTGGGTCGGACCTGCTCTATAGTAGAGCTCAGCAGCCTCCAGAAGCTGATGGCAGTGTGTCTTTAAGTCCCTGCGGGGTGGGATAGCTGAAACCTGGGTCGGACCTGGTCTGCAGCAGGGCCCATCACCATCCAGACGCTGATGGCAGTGTGTGTTTAAGTCCTAGTGGGCTGCAGGAGCTGAAACCTGGGTCGGACCTGCTCTATAGTAGAGCTCAGCAGCCTCCAGAAGCTGATGGCAGTGTGTCTTTAAGTCCCTGCGGGGTGGGATAGCTGAAACCTGGGTCGGACCTGGTCTGCAGCAGGGCCCATCACCCTCCAGAAGCTGTTGGCAGTGTGTCTTCCATTCCTAGTGGGGCAGGGGAGCAAAGACCTGGGCAGAGGAGCGCCTGTCTGCATCCGATCCGGCCCCTCAGCAGCCCGCCGTGAGCCTTAGAGAACCCCCCCCCCCCCCAGCGGGCTCCAGGAACCGGGCCCTGCGTCGGACCCAGCTCAGTAAGGCCCTCCCTCGGGCCCTGCAGCAGGTGGCCCCGTCTATGCAGTCGAAAACCCCGCGAAAATCGGTGTAGAAACGCCCGAGAGGCGTGGTGCGGTTCCCCCGGCCGGTACCGGGTCCGGACCGGTCCGGAAGTCCACCCAGAACACTGCCTGGGGCTTCTGGGCGGCTCCCCAGGCGCAGGCAGTCGAAAACCGCGTGAAAATCGGTTCAGAATTGACAAAACGGCGACCTCGTCGCTCCAAAAACTAAGTCCAAACTAAGCCTTTCGCTTATCGCTTAACGCTTAAGGCGGTCGGCCTTATGGCCAGTAAATGAAAAGTGCCTGCGCCCCTGGAGGTTTTGGAAGGTGCGAGCGATGACCATGCTCGGGTTAGTAGGTGAGGCCATCGGAAAACCAGCGTGAGTTGGCGGGTTTGGGTGGCAATCTATTCCAGGCAGAGTCGACTATCTCTGGGCATCAATTTTGGGATTTTTCCGGCTCTGGTTCTGGGAGAAACGCAGGGGCAAAGTGCACGAGCCGCGGCCGATTTTGGTGGCCTGTCCCTGGGCACAAAGTCTGAGGAGTGTGGGCCTGGTTCTCCGAAAAATACCAGTCTGCTGGAGCTCACTCCCATGGCTCCAGGGGGCACGGCACACCCCCCGGTAGCCGACCAAAGTGCTCTACTCGGGCCAGACTCGGACCCACGACCCGGGGTGAGAACCACAACTACTGGTCATCCTTTTGACCTCCAGGGGGCGCGGCAGAGCCTCCCCAGTCCGACGCAAGTGCCCCACTTGGGCCATACTCAGACCCACGGCCCGGGGCGAGAACCACAACTACTGGTCATCCTTTAGACCTCCAGGGGGCCCGGCACAGCCTCCCTAGACCGACACAAGTGCTCCACTTGGGCTGTACTCTGACCCAAGTCCCGGTGCGAGAACCACAACTACTGGTCATCCTTTAGACCTCCAGGGGGCCCGGCACAGCCTCCCTAGGCCGACACAAGTGCTCCACTTGGGCTATACTCTGACCCAAGTCCCGGGGCGAGAACCACAACTACTGGTCATCCTTTTGACCTCATGGTCATCCTTTAGATCTCCAGGGGGCCCGGCACAGCCTCCCTAGGCCGACACAAGTGCTCCACTTGGGCTATACTCTGACCCAAGTCCCGGGGCGAGAACCACAACTACTGGTCATCCTTTAGACCTCCAGGGGGCACGGCACACCCCCCGGTAGCCGACCAAAGTGCTCTACTCGGGCCAGACTCGGACCCACGACCCGGGGTGAGAACCACAACTACTGGTCATCCTTTAGACCTCCAGGGGGCCCGGCACAGCCTCCCTAGTCCGACACAAGTGCTCCACTTGGGCTATACTCTGACCCAAGTCCCGGGGCGAGAACCACAACTACTGGTCATCCTTTAGACCTCCAGGGGGACCGGCACAGCCTCCCTAGACCGACACAAGTGCACCACTTGGGCCATACTCTGACCCAAGTCCCGGGGCGAGAACCACAACTACTGGTCATCCTTTTGACCTCATGGTCATCCTTTAGACCTCAAGGGGGCACGGCAGAGCCTCCCTAGTCCGACACAAGTGTCCCACTTGGGCTATACTATGACCCAAGTCCCGGGGCGAGAACCACAACTACTGGTCATCCTTTAGACCTCAAGGGGGCACGGCAGAGCCTCCCTAGTCCGACACAAGTGTCCCACTTGGGCCATACTCAGACCCACGGCCCGGGGCGAGAACCACAACTACTGGTCATCCTTTAGACCTCCAGGGGGCCCGGCA
>NW_027223057.1:100000-102970 GCF_043380555.1 Nothobranchius furzeri | reverse complement strand
AACCACAACTACTGGTCATCCTTTAGACCTCCAGGGGGCCCGGCACAGCCTCCCTAGTCCGACGCAAGTGCTCCACTTGGGCTGTACTCTGACCCAAGTCCCGGGGCGAGAACCACAACTAATGGTCATCCTTTAGACCTCCAGGGGGCACGGCACAGCCTCCCTAGTCCGACACAAGTGCTCCACTTGGGCTATACTCTGACCCAAGTCCCGGGGCGAGAACCACAACTACTGGTCATCCTTTAGACCTCCAGGGGGCACGGCAGAGCCTCCCTAGTCCGACACAAGTGTCCCACTTGGGCTATTCTCTGACCCAAGTCCCGGGGCGAGAACCACAACTACTGGTCATCCTTTAGACCTCCAGGGGGCACGACACAGCCTCCCTAGTCCGACCCAAGTGCTCCACTTGGGCTATACTATGACCCAAGTCCCGGGGCGAGAACCACAACTACTGGTCATCCTTTAGACCTCCAGGGGGCACGGCACAGCCTCCCTAGTCCGACACAAGTGCTCCACTTGGGCTATACTCTGACCCAAGTCCCGGGGCGAGAACCACAACTACTGGTCATCCTTTAGACCTCCAGGGGGCACGGCACAGCCTCCCTAGTCCGACACAAGTGCTCCACTTGGGCTATACTCTGACCCAAGTCCCGGGGCGAGAACCACAACTACTGGTCATCCTTTTGACCTCATGGTCATCCTTTAGACCTCCAGGGGGCCCGGCACAGCCTCCCTAGGCCGACACAAGTGCTCCACTTGGGCTATACTCTGACCCAAGTCCCGGGGCGAGAACCACAACTACTGGTCATCCTTTAGACCTCCAGGGGGCACGGCACAGCCTCCCTAGTCCGACACAAGTGCTCCACTTGGGCTATACTCTGACCCAAGTCCCGGGGCGAGAACCACAACTACTGGTCATCCTTTTGACCTCATGGTCATCCTTTAGACCTCCAGGGGGCCCGGCACAGCCTCCCTAGACCGACACAAGTGCTCCACTTGGGCTGTACTCTGACCCAAGTCCCGGTGCGAGAACCACAACTACTGGTCATCCTTTAGACCTCCAGGGGGCCCGGCACAGCCTCCCTAGGCCGACACAAGTGCTCCACTTGGGCTATACTCTGACCCAAGTCCCGGGGCGAGAACCACAACTACTGGTCATCCTTTTGACCTCATGGTCATCCTTTAGATCTCCAGGGGGCCCGGCACAGCCTCCCTAGGCCGACACAAGTGCTCCACTTGGGCTATACTCTGACCCAAGTCCCGGGGCGAGAACCACAACTACTGGTCATCCTTTAGACCTCCAGGGGGCACGGCACACCCCCCGGTAGCCGACCAAAGTGCTCTACTCGGGCCAGACTCGGACCCACGACCCGGGGTGAGAACCACAACTACTGGTCATCCTTTAGACCTCCAGGGGGCCCGGCACAGCCTCCCTAGTCCGACACAAGTGCTCCACTTGGGCTATACTCTGACCCAAGTCCCGGGGCGAGAACCACAACTACTGGTCATCCTTTAGACCTCCAGGGGGACCGGCACAGCCTCCCTAGACCGACACAAGTGCACCACTTGGGCCATACTCTGACCCAAGTCCCGGGGCGAGAACCACAACTACTGGTCATCCTTTTGACCTCATGGTCATCCTTTAGACCTCAAGGGGGCACGGCAGAGCCTCCCTAGTCCGACACAAGTGTCCCACTTGGGCTATACTATGACCCAAGTCCCGGGGCGAGAACCACAACTACTGGTCATCCTTTAGACCTCAAGGGGGCACGGCAGAGCCTCCCTAGTCCGACACAAGTGTCCCACTTGGGCCATACTCAGACCCACGGCCCGGGGCGAGAACCACAACTACTGGTCATCCTTTAGACCTCCAGGGGGCCCGGCACAGCCTCCCTAGTCCGACGCAAGTGCTCCACTTGGGCTGTACTCTGACCCAAGTCCCGGGGCGAGAACCACAACTAATGGTCATCCTTTAGACCTCCAGGGGGCACGGCACAGCCTCCCTAGTCCGACACAAGTGCTCCACTTGGGCTATACTCTGACCCAAGTCCCGGGGCGAGAACCACAACTACTGGTCATCCTTTAGACCTCCAGGGGGCACGGCAGAGCCTCCCTAGTCCGACACAAGTGTCCCACTTGGGCTATTCTCTGACCCAAGTCCCGGGGCGAGAACCACAACTACTGGTCATCCTTTAGACCTCCAGGGGGCACGACACAGCCTCCCTAGTCCGACCCAAGTGCTCCACTTGGGCTATACTATGACCCAAGTCCCGGGGCGAGAACCACAACTACTGGTCATCCTTTAGACCTCCAGGGGGCACGGCACAGCCTCCCTAGTCCGACACAAGTGCTCCACTTGGGCTATACTCTGACCCAAGTCCCGGGGCGAGAACCACAACTACTGGTCATCCTTTAGACCTCCAGGGGGCACGGCACAGCCTCCCTAGTCCGACACAAGTGCTCCACTTGGGCTATACTCTGACCCAAGTCCCGGGGCGAGAACCACAACTACTGGTCATCCTTTTGACCTCATGGTCATCCTTTAGACCTCCAGGGGGCCCGGCACAGCCTCCCTAGGCCGACACAAGTGCTCCACTTGGGCTATACTCTGACCCAAGTCCCGGGGCGAGAACCACAACTACTGGTCATCCTTTAGACCTCCAGGGGGCACGGCACAGCCTCCCTAGTCCGACACAAGTGCTCCACTTCGGCTGTACTCTGACCCAAGTCCCGGGGCGAGAACCACAACTAATGGTCATCCTTTAGACCTCCATGGCAACAGGGGGATGTCAGACCCCAGCTCATCCCAGGTTGATGCCTCAATAGTAGCTTAGGGTCACGGCAGTCCCACCGTGATCCACCCTCTTGTCCTCTCTCCACAGGATGACCAGAGTGTCGTGTTTATTTTCAAAGTGTCCTCGTAGGATGACCATGAGTGCAGGAAAATTTTCAAAGTCCCTCTGTCGGATG
>NW_027223057.1:82500-90000 GCF_043380555.1 Nothobranchius furzeri | reverse complement strand
TGGTTGTGCATCCAGGGCGGGCAGGGAGAGGTGAGACGTGGGCCTGGGCTGGTCGTCAGCGGTTCACCACAGGCAGCTGGTGGCGGTGTGGCTGAGCAGAAGCCTCCAGCAGGTGATGGCGGGGTGGGGGAGCAGCAGCCAGCCTCAAGCAGCCAGCCTCCAGCTGCTGATGGTGGGGTGGAGGAACAGAAGCCTCCAGCTGGTGATGTCAGGGTGGAGGAGCAGCAGCCAGCCTCCAACGGCTGATGGTGGGGTGGAGGAGCTGCAGCCAGCCTCCAGCAGCTGATGGCGGGGTGCAGGAGCAGCAGCCAGCCTCCAGCTGGTGATGGCGGGGTGAAGGAGCTGCAGCCAGCCACCAGCAGCTGATGGCGGGGTGCAGGAGCAGCAGCCAGCCACCAGCAGCTGATGGCGGGGTGGAGGAGCTGCAGCCAGCGTCCAGCAGCTGATGGTTGGGTGGTGGAGGAGCAGCAGCCAGCCTCCAGCAGCTGCTGGCGGGGTGCAGGAGCAGCAGCCAGCCTCCAGCAGCTGGTGGCGGGGTGGAGGAGCAAAAGCCAGCCTCCAGCAGCTGATGGCGGGGTGCAGGAGCAGAAGCCAGCCTCCAGCTGGTGATGGCGGGGTGAAGGAGCTGCAGCCAGCCTCCAGCAGCCAGCCTCCAGCTGGTGATGGCGGGGCGGAGGAGCAGGCAGCCTCCATCAGCTGATGGCGGGGTGTAGGAGCAGCAGCCAGCCTCCAGCTGGTGATGGCGGGGAGGAGGAGCAGCAGCAGCCAGCCTCCAGCAGCCAGCCAGCCTCCAGCAGCTGATGGCGGTGTGTGGGAGCAGCAGCCAGCCTCCAGCGGCCAGCCAGCCTCCAGCAGCTGATGGCGGGGTGGAGGAGCTGCAGCCAGCGTCCATCAGCTGATGGCGGGGTGGAAGAGCAGCAGGCAGCCTCCAGCTGGTGATGGCGGGGTGGAGGAGCTGCAGCCAGCGTCCAGCAGCTGATGGCGGGGTGCAGGAGCAGCAGCCAGCCTCCAGCAGCTGATGGCGGGGTGGAGGAGCTGCAGCCAGCCTCCAGCAGCCAGCCTCCAGCTAGTGATGGCGGGGTGGAGAAGCAGGCAGCCTCCGTCAGCTGATGGCGGGGTGGAGGAGCAGAAGCCAGCCTCCAGCAGCTGATGGCGGGGTGCAGGAGCTGCAGCCAGCGTCCAGCAGCTGATGGTGGGGTGGAGGAGCTGCAGCCAGCCTCCAGCAGCCAGCCTCCAGCTAGTGATGGCGGGGTGGAGAAGCAGGCAGCCTCCGTCAGCTGATGGCGGGGTGGAGGAGCAGAAGCCAGCCTCCAGCAGCTGATGGCGGGGTGCAGGAGCTGCAGCCAGCGTCCAGCAGCTGATGGTGGGGTGGAGGAGCTGCAGCCAGCGTCCAGCAGCTGATGGTGGGGTGGAGGAGCTGCAGCCAGCCTCCAGCAGCCAGCCTCCAGCAGCTGATGGCGGGGTGCAGGAGCAGCAGCCAGCCTCCAGCAGCTGATGGCGGGGTGCAGGAGCAGCAGGCAGCCTCCAGCAGCTGATGGCGGGGTGGAGGAGCAGAAGCCAGCCTCCAGCAGCTGATGGCGGGGTGCAGGAGCTGCAGCCAGCGTCCAGCAGCTGATGGTGGGGTGGAGGAGCTGCAGCCAGCGTCCAGCAGCTGATGGTTGGGTGGAGGAGCAGCAGCCAGCCTCCAGCAGCCAGCCTCCAGCTAGTGATGGCGGGGTGGAGAAGCAGGCAGCCTCCATCAGCTGATGGCGGGGTGGAGGAGCAGAAGCCAGCCTCCAGCTGGTGATGGCGGGGTGCAGGAGCTGCAGGCAGCCTCCAGCAGCTGATGGCGGGGTGCAGGAGCTGCAGGCAGCCTCCAGCAGCTGATGGCGGGGTGGAGGAGCTGCAGCCAGCGTCCAGCAGCTGATGGTGGGGTGGAGGAGCTGCAGCCAGCGTCCAGCAGCTGATGGTTGGGTGGAGGAGCAGCAGCCAGCCTCCAGCAGCTGATGGCGGGGTGCAGGAGCAGCAGCCAGCCTCCAGCAGCTGATGGCGGGGTGGAGGAGCTGCAGCCAGCCTCCAGCAGCCAGCCTCCAGCTAGTGATGGCGGGGTGGAGAAGCAGGCAGCCTCCATCAGCTGATGGCGGGGTGGAGGAGCAGAAGCCAGCCTCCAGCTGGTGATGGCGGGGTGCAGGAGCTGCAGGCAGCCTCCAGCAGCTGATGGCGGGGTGGAGGAGCTGCAGCCAGCCTCCAGCAGCCAGCCTCCAGCTAGTGATGGCGGGGTGGAGAAGCAGGCAGCCTCCATCAGCTGATGGCGGGGTGGAGGAGCAGAAGCCAGCCTCCAGCAGCTGATGGCGGGGTGCAGGAGGTGCAGGCAGCCTCCAGCAGCTGATGGCGGGGTGCAGGAGCAGCAGGCAGCCTCCAGCAGCTGATGGCGGGGTGCAGGAGCTGCAACCAGCCTCCAGCTGGTGATGGCGGGGTGGAGGAGCTGCAGCCAGCCTCCAGCAGCCAGCCCCCAGCAGCTGATGGCGGGGTGGAGGAGCAGAAGCCAGCCTCCAGCAGCTGATGGTGGGGTGCAGGAGCTGCAGCCAGCCTCCAGCAGCCAGCCTCCAGCTGGTGATGGCGGGGTGGAGGAGCAGCAGCAGACAGCCTCCAGCAGCCAGCCAGCCTCCAGGAGCTGATGGCGGTGTGTGGGAGCAGCAGCCAGCCTCCAGCGTTCAGCCAGCATCCATCAGCTGATGGCGGTGTGAAGGAGCTGCAGCCAGCCTCCAGCAGGTCATGGTGGGGTGGAGGAGCAGCAGCCAGCCTCCAGCAGCTGATGGCGGGTTGCAGGAGCTGCAGCCAGCCTCCAGCAAATGATGGCGGGGTGCAGGAGCTGCAGGCAGCCTCCAGCAGCTGATGGCGGGGTGCAGGAGCAGCAGGCAGCCTCCAGCTGCTGATGACGGGGTGCAGGAGCTGCAACCAGCCTCCAGCTGGTGATGGTGGGGTGGAGGAGCTGCAGCCAGCCTCGAACAGCTGATGGCAGGGTGCAGGAGCAGCAGCCAGCCTCCAGCAGCTGATGGCGGGGCGCAGGAGCTGCAGGCAGCCTCCAGCAGCTGATGGCGGGGTGCAGGAGCAGCAGCCAGCCTCCAGCTGGTGATGGCGGGGTGAAGGAGCTGCAGCCAGCCACCAGCAGCTGATGGCGGGGTGCAGGAGCTGCAGGCAGCCTCCAGCAGCTGATGGCGGGGTGCAGGAGCTGCAGGCAGCCTCCAGCAGCTGATGGCGGGGTGGAGGAGCTGCAGCCAGCGTCCAGCAGCTGATGGTGGGGTGGAGGAGCTGCAGCCAGCGTCCAGCAGCTGATGGTTGGGTGGAGGAGCAGCAGCCAGCCTCCAGCAGCTGATGGCGGGGTGCAGGAGCAGCAGCCAGCCTCCAGCAGCTGATGGCGGGGTGGAGGAGCTGCAGCCAGCCTCCAGCAGCCAGCCTCCAGCTAGTGATGGCGGGGTGGAGAAGCAGGCAGCCTCCATCAGCTGATGGCGGGGTGGAGGAGCAGAAGCCAGCCTCCAGCTGGTGATGGCGGGGTGCAGGAGCTGCAGGCAGCCTCCAGCAGCTGATGGCGGGGTGGAGGAGCTGCAGCCAGCCTCCAGCAGCCAGCCTCCAGCTAGTGATGGCGGGGTGGAGAAGCAGGCAGCCTCCATCAGCTGATGGCGGGGTGGAGGAGCAGAAGCCAGCCTCCAGCAGCTGATGGCGGGGTGCAGGAGGTGCAGGCAGCCTCCAGCAGCTGATGGCGGGGTGCAGGAGCAGCAGGCAGCCTCCAGCAGCTGATGGCGGGGTGCAGGAGCTGCAACCAGCCTCCAGCTGGTGATGGCGGGGTGGAGGAGCTGCAGCCAGCCTCCAGCAGCCAGCCCCCAGCAGCTGATGGCGGGGTGGAGGAGCAGAAGCCAGCCTCCAGCAGCTGATGGTGGGGTGCAGGAGCTGCAGCCAGCCTCCAGCAGCCAGCCTCCAGCTGGTGATGGCGGGGTGGAGGAGCAGCAGCAGACAGCCTCCAGCAGCCAGCCAGCCTCCAGGAGCTGATGGCGGTGTGTGGGAGCAGCAGCCAGCCTCCAGCGTTCAGCCAGCATCCATCAGCTGATGGCGGTGTGAAGGAGCTGCAGCCAGCCTCCAGCAGGTCATGGTGGGGTGGAGGAGCAGCAGCCAGCCTCCAGCAGCTGATGGCGGGTTGCAGGAGCTGCAGCCAGCCTCCAGCAAATGATGGCGGGGTGCAGGAGCTGCAGGCAGCCTCCAGCAGCTGATGGCGGGGTGCAGGAGCAGCAGGCAGCCTCCAGCTGCTGATGACGGGGTGCAGGAGCTGCAACCAGCCTCCAGCTGGTGATGGTGGGGTGGAGGAGCTGCAGCCAGCCTCGAACAGCTGATGGCAGGGTGCAGGAGCAGCAGCCAGCCTCCAGCAGCTGATGGCGGGGCGCAGGAGCTGCAGGCAGCCTCCAGCAGCTGATGGCGGGGTGCAGGAGCAGCAGCCAGCCTCCAGCTGGTGATGGCGGGGTGAAGGAGCTGCAGCCAGCCACCAGCAGCTGATGGCGGGGTGAAGGAGCTGCAGCCAGCCACCAGCAGCTGATGGCGGGGTGGAGGAGCTGCAGCCAGCGTCCAGCAGCTGATGGTTGGGTGGTGGAGGAGCAGCAGCCAGCCTCCAGCAGCTGATGGCGGGGTGCAGGAGCAGCAGCCAGCGTCCAGCAGCTGATGGTTGGGTGGAGGAGCAGCAGCCAGCCTCCAGCAGCTGGAGGCTGCCTGCTGCTCCTGCACCCCGCCATCAGCTGCTGGAGGCTGCCTGCAGCTCCTGCACCCCGCCATCATTTGCTGGAGGCTGGCTGCAGCTCCTGCAACCCGCCATCAGCTGCTGGAGGCTGGCTGCTGCTCCTCCACCCCACCATGACCTGCTGGAGGCTGGCTGCAGCTCCTTCACACCGCCATCAGCTGATGGATGCTGGCTGAACGCTGGAGGCTGGCTGCTGCTCCCACACACCGCCATCAGCTCCTGGAGGCTGGCTGGCTGCTGGAGGCTGTCTGCTGCTGCTCCTCCACCCCGCCATCACCAGCTGGAGGCTGGCTGCTGGAGGCTGGCTGCAGCTCCTGCACCCCACCATCAGCTGCTGGAGGCTGGCTTCTGCTCCTCCACCCCGCCATCAGCTGCTGGGGGCTGGCTGCTGGAGGCTGGCTGCAGCTCCTCCACCCCGCCATCACCAGCTGGAGGCTGGTTGCAGCTCCTGCACCCCGCCATCAGCTGCTGGAGGCTGCCTGCTGCTCCTGCACCCCGCCATCAGCTGCTGGAGGCTGCCTGCACCTCCTGCACCCCGCCATCAGCTGCTGGAGGCTGGCTTCTGCTCCTCCACCCCGCCATCAGCTGATGGAGGCTGCCTGCTTCTCCACCCCGCCATCACTAGCTGGAGGCTGGCTGCTGGAGGCTGGCTGCAGCTCCTCCACCCCGCCATCAGCTGCTGGAGGCTGCCTGCAGCTCCTGCACCCCGCCATCACCAGCTGGAGGCTGGCTTCTGCTCCTCCACCCCGCCATCAGCTGATGGAGGCTGCCTGCTTCTCCACCCCGCCATCACTAGCTGGAGGCTGGCTGCTGGAGGCTGGCTGCAGCTCCTCCAC
This sequence comes from Nothobranchius furzeri, assembly GCF_043380555.1. Lineage (NCBI taxonomy): Eukaryota > Metazoa > Chordata > Actinopteri > Cyprinodontiformes > Nothobranchiidae > Nothobranchius > Nothobranchius furzeri. Next base: position 84,402 of record NW_027223057.1, on the reverse strand, counting down.
CCCGCCATCAGCTGCTGGAGGCTGGCTGCTGCTCCTGCACCCCGCCATCAGCTGCTGGAGGCTGGCTGCTGCTCCTCCACCCAACCATCAGCTGCTGGACGCTGGCTGCAGCTCCTCCACCCCACCATCAGCTGCTGGACGCTGGCTGCAGCTCCTCCACCCCGCCATCAGCTGCTGGAGGCTGCCTGCAGCTCCTGCACCCCGCCATCAGCTGCTGGAGGCTGCCTGCAGCTCCTGCACCCCGCCATCAGCTGCTGGTGGCTGGCTGCAGCTCCTTCACCCCGCCATCACCAGCTGGAGGCTGGCTGCTGCTCCTGCACCCCGCCATCAGCTGCTGGAGGCTGCCTGCAGCTCCTGCGCCCCGCCATCAGCTGCTGGAGGCTGGCTGCTGCTCCTGCACCCTGCCATCAGCTGTTCGAGGCTGGCTGCAGCTCCTCCACCCCACCATCACCAGCTGGAGGCTGGTTGCAGCTCCTGCACCCCGTCATCAGCAGCTGGAGGCTGCCTGCTGCTCCTGCACCCCGCCATCAGCTGCTGGAGGCTGCCTGCAGCTCCTGCACCCCGCCATCATTTGCTGGAGGCTGGCTGCAGCTCCTGCAACCCGCCATCAGCTGCTGGAGGCTGGCTGCTGCTCCTCCACCCCACCATGACCTGCTGGAGGCTGGCTGCAGCTCCTTCACACCGCCATCAGCTGATGGATGCTGGCTGAACGCTGGAGGCTGGCTGCTGCTCCCACACACCGCCATCAGCTCCTGGAGGCTGGCTGGCTGCTGGAGGCTGTCTGCTGCTGCTCCTCCACCCCGCCATCACCAGCTGGAGGCTGGCTGCTGGAGGCTGGCTGCAGCTCCTGCACCCCACCATCAGCTGCTGGAGGCTGGCTTCTGCTCCTCCACCCCGCCATCAGCTGCTGGGGGCTGGCTGCTGGAGGCTGGCTGCAGCTCCTCCACCCCGCCATCACCAGCTGGAGGCTGGTTGCAGCTCCTGCACCCCGCCATCAGCTGCTGGAGGCTGCCTGCTGCTCCTGCACCCCGCCATCAGCTGCTGGAGGCTGCCTGCACCTCCTGCACCCCGCCATCAGCTGCTGGAGGCTGGCTTCTGCTCCTCCACCCCGCCATCAGCTGATGGAGGCTGCCTGCTTCTCCACCCCGCCATCACTAGCTGGAGGCTGGCTGCTGGAGGCTGGCTGCAGCTCCTCCACCCCGCCATCAGCTGCTGGAGGCTGCCTGCAGCTCCTGCACCCCGCCATCACCAGCTGGAGGCTGGCTTCTGCTCCTCCACCCCGCCATCAGCTGATGGAGGCTGCCTGCTTCTCCACCCCGCCATCACTAGCTGGAGGCTGGCTGCTGGAGGCTGGCTGCAGCTCCTCCACCCCGCCATCAGCTGCTGGAGGCTGGCTGCTGCTCCTGCACCCCGCCATCAGCTGCTGGAGGCTGGCTGCTGCTCCTCCACCCAACCATCAGCTGCTGGACGCTGGCTGCAGCTCCTCCACCCCACCATCAGCTGCTGGACGCTGGCTGCAGCTCCTCCACCCCGCCATCAGCTGCTGGAGGCTGCCTGCAGCTCCTGCACCCCGCCATCAGCTGCTGGAGGCTGCCTGCAGCTCCTGCACCCCGCCATCACCAGCTGGAGGCTGGCTTCTGCTCCTCCACCCCGCCATCAGCTGATGGAGGCTGCCTGCTTCTCCACCCCGCCATCACTAGCTGGAGGCTGGCTGCTGGAGGCTGGCTGCTGCTCCTCCACCCAACCATCAGCTGCTGGACGCTGGCTGCAGCTCCTCCACCCCACCATCAGCTGCTGGACGCTGGCTGCAGCTCCTGCACCCCGCCATCAGCTGCTGGAGGCTGGCTTCTGCTCCTCCACCCCGCCATCAGCTGCTGGAGGCTGCCTGCTGCTCCTGCACCC
>NW_027223057.1:60000-70000 GCF_043380555.1 Nothobranchius furzeri | reverse complement strand
GATGACCATTAGTTGTGGTTCTCGCCCCGGGACTTGGGTCAGAGTACAGCCCAAGTGGAGCACTTGCGTCGGACTAGGGAGGCTGTGCCGGGCCCCCTGGAGGTCTAAAGGATGACCAGTAGTTGTGGTTCTCGCCCCGGGCCGTGGGTCTGAGTATGGCCCAAGTGGGACACTTGTGTCGGACTAGGGAGGCTCTGCCGTGCCCCCTTGAGGTCTAAAGGATGACCAGTAGTTGTGGTTCTCGCCCCGGGACTTGGGTCATAGTATAGCCCAAGTGGGACACTTGTGTCGGACTAGGGAGGCTCTGCCGTGCCCCCTTGAGGTCTAAAGGATGACCATGAGGTCAAAAGGATGACCAGTAGTTGTGGTTCTCGCCCCGGGACTTGGGTCAGAGTATGGCCCAAGTGGTGCACTTGTGTCGGTCTAGGGAGGCTGTGCCGGTCCCCCTGGAGGTCTAAAGGATGACCAGTAGTTGTGGTTCTCGCCCCGGGACTTGGGTCAGAGTATAGCCCAAGTGGAGCACTTGTGTCGGACTAGGGAGGCTGTGCCGGGCCCCCTGGAGGTCTAAAGGATGACCAGTAGTTGTGGTTCTCACCCCGGGTCGTGGGTCCGAGTCTGGCCCGAGTAGAGCACTTTGGTCGGCTACCGGGGGGTGTGCCGTGCCCCCTGGAGGTCTAAAGGATGACCAGTAGTTGTGGTTCTCGCCCCGGGACTTGGGTCAGAGTATAGCCCAAGTGGAGCACTTGTGTCGGCCTAGGGAGGCTGTGCCGGGCCCCCTGGAGATCTAAAGGATGACCATGAGGTCAAAAGGATGACCAGTAGTTGTGGTTCTCGCCCCGGGACTTGGGTCAGAGTATAGCCCAAGTGGAGCACTTGTGTCGGCCTAGGGAGGCTGTGCCGGGCCCCCTGGAGGTCTAAAGGATGACCAGTAGTTGTGGTTCTCGCACCGGGACTTGGGTCAGAGTACAGCCCAAGTGGAGCACTTGTGTCGGTCTAGGGAGGCTGTGCCGGGCCCCCTGGAGGTCTAAAGGATGACCATGAGGTCAAAAGGATGACCAGTAGTTGTGGTTCTCGCCCCGGGACTTGGGTCAGAGTATAGCCCAAGTGGAGCACTTGTGTCGGACTAGGGAGGCTGTGCCGTGCCCCCTGGAGGTCTAAAGGATGACCAGTAGTTGTGGTTCTCGCCCCGGGACTTGGGTCAGAGTATAGCCCAAGTGGAGCACTTGTGTCGGCCTAGGGAGGCTGTGCCGGGCCCCCTGGAGGTCTAAAGGATGACCATGAGGTCAAAAGGATGACCAGTAGTTGTGGTTCTCGCCCCGGGACTTGGGTCAGAGTATAGCCCAAGTGGAGCACTTGTGTCGGACTAGGGAGGCTGTGCCGTGCCCCCTGGAGGTCTAAAGGATGACCAGTAGTTGTGGTTCTCGCCCCGGGACTTGGGTCAGAGTATAGCCCAAGTGGAGCACTTGTGTCGGACTAGGGAGGCTGTGCCGTGCCCCCTGGAGGTCTAAAGGATGACCAGTAGTTGTGGTTCTCGCCCCGGGACTTGGGTCATAGTATAGCCCAAGTGGAGCACTTGGGTCGGACTAGGGAGGCTGTGTCGTGCCCCCTGGAGGTCTAAAGGATGACCAGTAGTTGTGGTTCTCGCCCCGGGACTTGGGTCAGAGAATAGCCCAAGTGGGACACTTGTGTCGGACTAGGGAGGCTCTGCCGTGCCCCCTGGAGGTCTAAAGGATGACCAGTAGTTGTGGTTCTCGCCCCGGGACTTGGGTCAGAGTATAGCCCAAGTGGAGCACTTGTGTCGGACTAGGGAGGCTGTGCCGTGCCCCCTGGAGGTCTAAAGGATGACCATTAGTTGTGGTTCTCGCCCCGGGACTTGGGTCAGAGTACAGCCCAAGTGGAGCACTTGCGTCGGACTAGGGAGGCTGTGCCGGGCCCCCTGGAGGTCTAAAGGATGACCAGTAGTTGTGGTTCTCGCCCCGGGCCGTGGGTCTGAGTATGGCCCAAGTGGGACACTTGTGTCGGACTAGGGAGGCTCTGCCGTGCCCCCTTGAGGTCTAAAGGATGACCAGTAGTTGTGGTTCTCGCCCCGGGACTTGGGTCATAGTATAGCCCAAGTGGGACACTTGTGTCGGACTAGGGAGGCTCTGCCGTGCCCCCTTGAGGTCTAAAGGATGACCATGAGGTCAAAAGGATGACCAGTAGTTGTGGTTCTCGCCCCGGGACTTGGGTCAGAGTATGGCCCAAGTGGTGCACTTGTGTCGGTCTAGGTAGGCTGTGCCGGTCCCCCTGGAGGTCTAAAGGATGACCAGTAGTTGTGGTTCTCGCCCCGGGACTTGGGTCAGAGTATAGCCCAAGTGGAGCACTTGTGTCGGACTAGGGAGGCTGTGCCGGGCCCCCTGGAGGTCTAAAGGATGACCAGTAGTTGTGGTTCTCACCCCGGGTCGTGGGTCCGAGTCTGGCCCGAGTAGAGCACTTTGGTCGGCTACCGGGGGGTGTGCCGTGCCCCCTGGAGGTCTAAAGGATGACCAGTAGTTGTGGTTCTCGCCCCGGGACTTGGGTCAGAGTATAGCCCAAGTGGAGCACTTGTGTCGGCCTAGGGAGGCTGTGCCGGGCCCCCTGGAGATCTAAAGGATGACCATGAGGTCAAAAGGATGACCAGTAGTTGTGGTTCTCGCCCCGGGACTTGGGTCAGAGTATAGCCCAAGTGGAGCACTTGTGTCGGCCTAGGGAGGCTGTGCCGGGCCCCCTGGAGGTCTAAAGGATGACCAGTAGTTGTGGTTCTCGCACCGGGACTTGGGTCAGAGTACAGCCCAAGTGGAGCACTTGTGTCGGTCTAGGGAGGCTGTGCCGGGCCCCCTGGAGGTCTAAAGGATGACCAGTAGTTGTGGTTCTCGCCCCGGGCCGTGGGTCTGAGTATGGCCCAAGTGGGGCACTTGCGTCGGACTGGGGAGGCTCTGCCGCGCCCCCTGGAGGTCAAAAGGATGACCAGTAGTTGTGGTTCTCACCCCGGGTCGTGGGTCCGAGTCTGGCCCGAGTAGAGCACTTTGGTCGGCTACCGGGGGGTGTGCCGTGCCCCCTGGAGCCATGGGAGTGAGCTCCAGCAGACTGGTATTTTTCGGAGAACCAGGCCCACACTCCTCAGACTTTGTGCCCAGGGACAGGCCACCAAAATCGGCCGCGGCTCGTGCACTTTGCCCCTGCGTTTCTCCCAGAACCAGAGCCGGAAAAATCCCAAAATTGATGCCCAGAGATAGTCGACTCTGCCTGGAATAGATTGCCACCCAAACCCGCCAACTCACGCTGGTTTTCCGATGGCCTCACCTACTAACCCGAGCATGGTCATCGCTCGCACCTTCCAAAACCTCCAGGGGCGCAGGCACTTTTCATTTACTGGCCATAAGGCCGACCGCCTTAAGCGTTAAGCGATAAGCGAAAGGCTTAGTTTGGACTTAGTTTTTGGAGCGACGAGGTCGCCGTTTTGTCAATTCTGAACCGATTTTCACGCGGTTTTCGACTGCCTGCGCCTGGGGAGCCGCCCAGAAGCCCCAGGCAGTGTTCTGGGTGGACTTCCGGACCGGTCCGGACCCGGTACCGGCCGGGGGAACCGCACCACGCCTCTCGGGCGTTTCTACACCGATTTTCGCGGGGTTTTCGACTGCATAGACGGGGCCACCTGCTGCAGGGCCCGAGGGAGGGCCTTACTGAGCTGGGTCCGACGCAGGGCCCGGTTCCTGGAGCCCGCTGGGGGGGGGGGGGGGTTCTCTAAGGCTCACGGCGGGCTGCTGAGGGGCCGGATCGGATGCAGACAGGCGCTCCTCTGCCCAGGTCTTTGCTCCCCTGCCCCACTAGGAATGGAAGACACACTGCCAACAGCTTCTGGAGGGTGATGGGCCCTGCTGCAGACCAGGTCCGACCCAGGTTTCAGCTATCCCACCCCGCAGGGACTTAAAGACACACTGCCATCAGCTTCTGGAGGCTGCTGAGCTCTACTATAGAGCAGGTCCGACCCAGGTTTCAGCTCCTGCAGCCCACTAGGACTTAAACACACACTGCCATCAGCGTCTGGATGGTGATGGGCCCTGCTGCAGACCAGGTCCGACCCAGGTTTCAGCTATCCCACCCCGCAGGGACTTAAAGACACACTGCCATCAGCTTCTGGAGGCTGCTGAGCTCTACTATAGAGCAGGTCCGACCCAGGTTTCAGCTCCTGCAGCCCACTAGGACTTAAACACACACTGCCATCAGCGTCTGGATGGTGATGGGCCCTGCTGCAGACCAGGTCCGACCCAGGTATCAGCTCCTGCACCCCGCAGGGAATTGAAGACACACTGCCATCAGCTTCTGGAGGCTGCTGAGCTCTGCTATAGACCAGGTCCGACCCAGGTTTCAGCTCCTGCACCCCGCAGGGAACTAAACACACACTGCCATCTGCAACTGGAGGCTGCTGAGCCCTGCTGCAGACCAGGTCCGACCCAGGTTATGGCTCTCCCACCCCCCTGGGACTTAAACACACACAGCCATCAGCTTCTGGATGGTGATGGGCCCTGCTGCAGACCAGGTCCGACCCAGGTTTCAGCTCCTCAACCCCGCAGGGACTTAAACCCACACCGCCATCAGCTTCTGGAGGGTGATGGGCCCTGCTGCGGGCCAGGTCCGACCCAGGTTTCAGCTCTCCCACCCCGCAGGGACTTAAACACACACAGCCATCAGCTTCTGGGGGCTGCTGAGCCCTGCTGCAGACCAGGTCCGACCCAGGTTTCAGCTCTCCCACCCCGCAGGGTCTTTAACACACACACTGCCATCAGCTGCTGGAGGCTGCTGAGCTCCGCTATAGACCAGGTCCGACCCAGGTTTCTGCTCCTGCACCCCGCAGGGAATGAAAGACACACTGCCATCAGCTTCTGGAGGCTGCTGAGCCCTGCTGCAGACCAGGTCCGACCCAGGTATCGGCTCTCCAACCAGGCAGAGACTTAAACACACACACACACACACACACTGCCATCAGCTTCTGGGGGCTGCTGAGCTCTGCTGTAGACCGGGTCCGACCCAGGTTTCTGCTCCTCCACCCCGCAGGGACTTAAACACACACTGCCACCAGCTTCTGGAGGGTGATGGGCCCTGCTTTAGACCAGGTCTGACCCGGGATATAGCTCTCCCACCCCGCAGGGACTTAAACACTCACTGCCATCAGCTGCTGGAGGCTGCCGAGCTCTGCTGCAGACCAGGTCCCACCCAGGTTTCTGCTCCTGCACCCCGCAGGGACTTAAACACACACTGCCACCAGCTTCTGGAGGGTGATGGGCCCTGCTGTGGACCAGGTCCGACCCGGATATCAGCTCTCCCACCAGGCAGGGACTTAAACACACACTGCAATCAGCTGCTGGAGGCTGCTGAGCTCTACTATAGACCAGGTCCGACCCAGGTTTCAGCTCTCCCACCAGGCAGTGACTTAAAGACACACTGCCATCAGCTGCTGGAGGCTGCTGAGCTCTTCTATAGACCAGGTCCGACCCAGGTTTCAGCTCTCACACCAGGCAGGGACTTAAACACACACTGCCATCAGCTGCTGGAGGCTGCTGAGCTCTGCTATAGACCAGGTCCGACCCAGGTTTCAGCTCTCCCACCAGGCAGGGACTTAAAGACACACTGCCATCAGCTGCTGGAGGCTGCCGAGCCCTGCTGCAGACCATGTCCGACCCAGGTTTCAGCTCTCCCACCAGGCAGGGACTTAGAGGCACGCTGCCATCAGCTTCTGGAGGCTGCTGAGCTCTGCCATAGACCAGGTCCGACCGAGGTTTCAGCTCTCCCACCCCGCAGGGACTTAAACACACACTGCCATCAGCTGCTGGAGGCTGCTGAGCTCTGCTATAGACCAGGTCCGACCCGGGATATAGCTCTCCCACCCCGCAGGGACTTAAACACACACTGCCATCAGCTGCTGGAGGCTGCTGAGCTCTTCTATAGACCAGGTCCGACCCAGGTTTCAGCTCTCCCACCCCGCAGGGACTTGAACACACACTGCCATCAGCTTCTGGAGGCTGCTGAGCTCTGCTATAGACCAGGTCCGACCCAGGTTTCTGCTCCTCCACCCCGCAGGGAATTAAAGACACACTGCCATCAGCTTCTGGATGGTGATGGGCCCTGCTGCAGACCAAGTCCGACCCGGGTTACAGCTCTCCCACCAGGCAGGGAATTAAACACACACTGCCATCAGCTGCTGGAGGCTGCTGAGCTCCGCTATAGACCAGGTCCGACCCGGGTTCCTGCTCCTGCACCCCGCAGGGACCAAAACACACACACTGCCATCAGCTTCTGGAGGCTGCTGAGCTCTTCTATAGACCAGGTCCGACCCAGGTTTCAGCTCTCCCACCAGGCAGGGACTTAAACACACACTGCCATCACCTTCTGCTGGCTGCTGAGCTCTGCTGCAGACCAGGTCCGACCCAGGTTTCAGCTCCTGCACCCCGCAGGGAACTAAACACACACTGCCGTCACCTTCTGCTGGCTGCTGAGCCCTGCTGCAGACCAGGTCCGACCCAGGTTTCAGCTCCTGCACCCCGCAGTGGATTAAAGACACACTGCCATCAGGTTCTGGAGGCTGCTGAGCTCTGCTGCAGACCAGGTCCGACCCAGGTTATGGCTCTCCCACCCCGCAGGGACTTAAACACACACCGCCGTCAGCTTCTGGATGGTGATGGGCCCTGCTGCAGACCAGGTCCGACCCACGTTTCAGCTCTCCCACCCCGCAGGGGATGAAACACACACTGCCATCAGCTTCTGGAGGCTGCTGAGCTCTGCTAAAGACCAGGTCCGACCCAGCTTTCAGCTCTCCCACCAGGCAGGGAGTTAAAGACACACTGTCATCGGCTTCTGGAGGGTGCTGAGCCCTGCTGCACACCAAGTCTGACCCAGGTTTCAGCTCATCCACCCCGCAGGGACCTAAACACACACTGCCATCAGCTTCTGAGTGGTAATGGGCCCTGCTGCAGACCAGGTCCGACCCAGGTTTCAGCTCCTCCACCCCGCCATCACCAGCTGGAGGCTGGCTGCTGCTCCTGCACCCTGCCATCAGCTGCTGGAGGCTTCTGTTCCTCCACCCCGCCATCAGCAGCTGGAGGCTGGCTGCTGGAGGCTGGCTGCTGCTCCTCCACCCCGCCATCACCAGCTGGAGGCTGGTTGCAGCTCCTGCACCCCGCCATCAGCTGCTGGAGGCTGCCTGCAGCCCCTGCACCCCGCCATCAGCTGCTGGAGGCTGGCTGCAGCTCCTGCACACCGCCATCAGCTGCTGGAGGCTGCCTGCAGCTCCTGCACCCCGCCATCAGCTGCTGGAGGCTGGCTGCTGCTCCTGCACCCCGCCAGCAGCTGCTGGAGGCTGGCTGCTGCTCCTCCACCCAACCATCAGCTGCTGGACGCTGGCTGCTGCTCCTGCACCCCGCCATCAGCTGCTGGAGGCTGGCTGCTGCTCCTCCACCACCCAACCATCAGCTGCTGGACGCTGGCTGCAGCTCCTCCACCCCGCCATCAGCTGCTGGTGGCTGGCTGCAGCTCCTTCACCCCGCCATCAGCTGCTGGTGGCTGGCTGCAGCTCCTTCACCCCGCCATCACCAGCTGGAGGCTGGCTGCTGCTCCTGCACCCCGCCATCAGCTGCTGGAGGCTGCCTGCAGCTCCTGCGCCCCGCCATCAGCTGCTGGAGGCTGGCTGCTGCTCCTGCACCCTGCCATCAGCTGTTCGAGGCTGGCTGCAGCTCCTCCACCCCACCATCACCAGCTGGAGGCTGGTTGCAGCTCCTGCACCCCGTCATCAGCAGCTGGAGGCTGCCTGCTGCTCCTGCACCCCGCCATCAGCTGCTGGAGGCTGCCTGCAGCTCCTGCACCCCGCCATCATTTGCTGGAGGCTGGCTGCAGCTCCTGCAACCCGCCATCAGCTGCTGGAGGCTGGCTGCTGCTCCTCCACCCCACCATGACCTGCTGGAGGCTGGCTGCAGCTCCTTCACACCGCCATCAGCTGATGGATGCTGGCTGAACGCTGGAGGCTGGCTGCTGCTCCCACACACCGCCATCAGCTCCTGGAGGCTGGCTGGCTGCTGGAGGCTGTCTGCTGCTGCTCCTCCACCCCGCCATCACCAGCTGGAGGCTGGCTGCTGGAGGCTGGCTGCAGCTCCTGCACCCCACCATCAGCTGCTGGAGGCTGGCTTCTGCTCCTCCACCCCGCCATCAGCTGCTGGGGGCTGGCTGCTGGAGGCTGGCTGCAGCTCCTCCACCCCGCCATCACCAGCTGGAGGCTGGTTGCAGCTCCTGCACCCCGCCATCAGCTGCTGGAGGCTGCCTGCTGCTCCTGCACCCCGCCATCAGCTGCTGGAGGCTGCCTGCACCTCCTGCACCCCGCCATCAGCTGCTGGAGGCTGGCTTCTGCTCCTCCACCCCGCCATCAGCTGATGGAGGCTGCCTGCTTCTCCACCCCGCCATCACTAGCTGGAGGCTGGCTGCTGGAGGCTGGCTGCAGCTCCTCCACCCCGCCATCAGCTGCTGGAGGCTGCCTGCAGCTCCTGCACCCCGCCATCACCAGCTGGAGGCTGGCTTCTGCTCCTCCACCCCGCCATCAGCTGATGGAGGCTGCCTGCTTCTCCACCCCGCCATCACTAGCTGGAGGCTGGCTGCTGGAGGCTGGCTGCAGCTCCTCCACCCCGCCATCAGCTGCTGGAGGCTGGCTGCTGCTCCTGCACCCCGCCATCAGCTGCTGGAGGCTGGCTGCTGCTCCTCCACCCAACCATCAGCTGCTGGACGCTGGCTGCAGCTCCTCCACCCCACCATCAGCTGCTGGACGCTGGCTGCAGCTCCTCCACCCCGCCATCAGCTGCTGGAGGCTGCCTGCAGCTCCTGCACCCCGCCATCAGCTGCTGGAGGCTGCCTGCAGCTCCTGCACCCCGCCATCAGCTGCTGGTGGCTGGCTGCAGCTCCTTCACCCCGCCATCACCAGCTGGAGGCTGGCTGCTGCTCCTGCACCCCGCCATCAGCTGCTGGAGGCTGCCTGCAGCTCCTGCGCCCCGCCATCAGCTGCTGGAGGCTGGCTGCTGCTCCTGCACCCTGCCATCAGCTGTTCGAGGCTGGCTGCAGCTCCTCCACCCCACCATCACCAGCTGGAGGCTGGTTGCAGCTCCTGCACCCCGTCATCAGCAGCTGGAGGCTGCCTGCTGCTCCTGCACCCCGCCATCAGCTGCTGGAGGCTGCCTGCAGCTCCTGCACCCCGCCATCATTTGCTGGAGGCTGGCTGCAGCTCCTGCAACCCGCCATCAGCTGCTGGAGGCTGGCTGCTGCTCCTCCACCCCACCATGACCTGCTGGAGGCTGGCTGCAGCTCCTTCACACCGCCATCAGCTGATGGATGCTGGCTGAACGCTGGAGGCTGGCTGCTGCTCCCACACACCGCCATCAGCTCCTGGAGGCTGGCTGGCTGCTGGAGGCTGTCTGCTGCTGCTCCTCCACCCCGCCATCACCAGCTGGAGGCTGGCTGCTGGAGGCTGGCTGCAGCTCCTGCACCCCACCATCAGCTGCTGGAGGCTGGCTTCTGCTCCTCCACCCCGCCATCAGCTGCTGGGGGCTGGCTGCTGGAGGCTGGCTGCAGCTCCTCCACCCCGCCATCACCAGCTGGAGGCTGGTTGCAGCTCCTGCACCCCGCCATCAGCTGCTGGAGGCTGCCTGCTGCTCCTGCACCCCGCCATCAGCTGCTGGAGGCTGCCTGCACCTCCTGCACCCCGCCATCAGCTGCTGGAGGCTGGCTTCTGCTCCTCCACCCCGCCATCAGCTGATGGAGGCTGCCTGCTTCTCCACCCCGCCATCACTAGCTGGAGGCTGGCTGCTGGAGGCTGGCTGCAGCTCCTCCACCCCGCCATCAGCTGCTGGAGGCTGCCTGCAGCTCCTGCACCCCGCCATCACCAGCTGGAGGCTGGCTTCTGCTCCTCCACCCCGCCATCAGCTGATGGAGGCTGCCTGCTTCTCCACCC
>NW_027223057.1:35000-47500 GCF_043380555.1 Nothobranchius furzeri | reverse complement strand
CCTGGAGGTCTAAAGGATGACCATGAGGTCAAAAGGATGACCAGTAGTTGTGGTTCTCGCCCCGGGACTTGGGTCAGAGTATAGCCCAAGTGGAGCACTTGTGTCGGACTAGGGAGGCTGTGCCGTGCCCCCTGGAGGTCTAAAGGATGACCAGTAGTTGTGGTTCTCGCCCCGGGACTTGGGTCAGAGTATAGCCCAAGTGGAGCACTTGTGTCGGACTAGGGAGGCTGTGCCGTGCCCCCTGGAGGTCTAAAGGATGACCAGTAGTTGTGGTTCTCGCCCCGGGACTTGGGTCATAGTATAGCCCAAGTGGAGCACTTGGGTCGGACTAGGGAGGCTGTGTCGTGCCCCCTGGAGGTCTAAAGGATGACCAGTAGTTGTGGTTCTCGCCCCGGGACTTGGGTCAGAGAATAGCCCAAGTGGGACACTTGTGTCGGACTAGGGAGGCTCTGCCGTGCCCCCTGGAGGTCTAAAGGATGACCAGTAGTTGTGGTTCTCGCCCCGGGACTTGGGTCAGAGTATAGCCCAAGTGGAGCACTTGTGTCGGACTAGGGAGGCTGTGCCGTGCCCCCTGGAGGTCTAAAGGATGACCATTAGTTGTGGTTCTCGCCCCGGGACTTGGGTCAGAGTACAGCCCAAGTGGAGCACTTGCGTCGGACTAGGGAGGCTGTGCCGGGCCCCCTGGAGGTCTAAAGGATGACCAGTAGTTGTGGTTCTCGCCCCGGGCCGTGGGTCTGAGTATGGCCCAAGTGGGACACTTGTGTCGGACTAGGGAGGCTCTGCCGTGCCCCCTTGAGGTCTAAAGGATGACCAGTAGTTGTGGTTCTCGCCCCGGGACTTGGGTCATAGTATAGCCCAAGTGGGACACTTGTGTCGGACTAGGGAGGCTCTGCCGTGCCCCCTTGAGGTCTAAAGGATGACCATGAGGTCAAAAGGATGACCAGTAGTTGTGGTTCTCGCCCCGGGACTTGGGTCAGAGTATGGCCCAAGTGGTGCACTTGTGTCGGTCTAGGGAGGCTGTGCCGGTCCCCCTGGAGGTCTAAAGGATGACCAGTAGTTGTGGTTCTCGCCCCGGGACTTGGGTCAGAGTATAGCCCAAGTGGAGCACTTGTGTCGGACTAGGGAGGCTGTGCCGGGCCCCCTGGAGGTCTAAAGGATGACCAGTAGTTGTGGTTCTCACCCCGGGTCGTGGGTCCGAGTCTGGCCCGAGTAGAGCACTTTGGTCGGCTACCGGGGGGTGTGCCGTGCCCCCTGGAGGTCTAAAGGATGACCAGTAGTTGTGGTTCTCGCCCCGGGACTTGGGTCAGAGTATAGCCCAAGTGGAGCACTTGTGTCGGCCTAGGGAGGCTGTGCCGGGCCCCCTGGAGATCTAAAGGATGACCATGAGGTCAAAAGGATGACCAGTAGTTGTGGTTCTCGCCCCGGGACTTGGGTCAGAGTATAGCCCAAGTGGAGCACTTGTGTCGGCCTAGGGAGGCTGTGCCGGGCCCCCTGGAGGTCTAAAGGATGACCAGTAGTTGTGGTTCTCGCACCGGGACTTGGGTCAGAGTACAGCCCAAGTGGAGCACTTGTGTCGGTCTAGGGAGGCTGTGCCGGGCCCCCTGGAGGTCTAAAGGATGACCATGAGGTCAAAAGGATGACCAGTAGTTGTGGTTCTCGCCCCGGGACTTGGGTCAGAGTATAGCCCAAGTGGAGCACTTGTGTCGGACTAGGGAGGCTGTGCCGTGCCCCCTGGAGGTCTAAAGGATGACCAGTAGTTGTGGTTCTCGCCCCGGGACTTGGGTCAGAGTATAGCCCAAGTGGAGCACTTGTGTCGGCCTAGGGAGGCTGTGCCGGGCCCCCTGGAGGTCTAAAGGATGACCATGAGGTCAAAAGGATGACCAGTAGTTGTGGTTCTCGCCCCGGGACTTGGGTCAGAGTATAGCCCAAGTGGAGCACTTGTGTCGGACTAGGGAGGCTGTGCCGTGCCCCCTGGAGGTCTAAAGGATGACCAGTAGTTGTGGTTCTCGCCCCGGGACTTGGGTCAGAGTATAGCCCAAGTGGAGCACTTGTGTCGGACTAGGGAGGCTGTGCCGTGCCCCCTGGAGGTCTAAAGGATGACCAGTAGTTGTGGTTCTCGCCCCGGGACTTGGGTCATAGTATAGCCCAAGTGGAGCACTTGGGTCGGACTAGGGAGGCTGTGTCGTGCCCCCTGGAGGTCTAAAGGATGACCAGTAGTTGTGGTTCTCGCCCCGGGACTTGGGTCAGAGAATAGCCCAAGTGGGACACTTGTGTCGGACTAGGGAGGCTCTGCCGTGCCCCCTGGAGGTCTAAAGGATGACCAGTAGTTGTGGTTCTCGCCCCGGGACTTGGGTCAGAGTATAGCCCAAGTGGAGCACTTGTGTCGGACTAGGGAGGCTGTGCCGTGCCCCCTGGAGGTCTAAAGGATGACCATTAGTTGTGGTTCTCGCCCCGGGACTTGGGTCAGAGTACAGCCCAAGTGGAGCACTTGCGTCGGACTAGGGAGGCTGTGCCGGGCCCCCTGGAGGTCTAAAGGATGACCAGTAGTTGTGGTTCTCGCCCCGGGCCGTGGGTCTGAGTATGGCCCAAGTGGGACACTTGTGTCGGACTAGGGAGGCTCTGCCGTGCCCCCTTGAGGTCTAAAGGATGACCAGTAGTTGTGGTTCTCGCCCCGGGACTTGGGTCATAGTATAGCCCAAGTGGGACACTTGTGTCGGACTAGGGAGGCTCTGCCGTGCCCCCTTGAGGTCTAAAGGATGACCATGAGGTCAAAAGGATGACCAGTAGTTGTGGTTCTCGCCCCGGGACTTGGGTCAGAGTATGGCCCAAGTGGTGCACTTGTGTCGGTCTAGGTAGGCTGTGCCGGTCCCCCTGGAGGTCTAAAGGATGACCAGTAGTTGTGGTTCTCGCCCCGGGACTTGGGTCAGAGTATAGCCCAAGTGGAGCACTTGTGTCGGACTAGGGAGGCTGTGCCGGGCCCCCTGGAGGTCTAAAGGATGACCAGTAGTTGTGGTTCTCACCCCGGGTCGTGGGTCCGAGTCTGGCCCGAGTAGAGCACTTTGGTCGGCTACCGGGGGGTGTGCCGTGCCCCCTGGAGGTCTAAAGGATGACCAGTAGTTGTGGTTCTCGCCCCGGGACTTGGGTCAGAGTATAGCCCAAGTGGAGCACTTGTGTCGGCCTAGGGAGGCTGTGCCGGGCCCCCTGGAGATCTAAAGGATGACCATGAGGTCAAAAGGATGACCAGTAGTTGTGGTTCTCGCCCCGGGACTTGGGTCAGAGTATAGCCCAAGTGGAGCACTTGTGTCGGCCTAGGGAGGCTGTGCCGGGCCCCCTGGAGGTCTAAAGGATGACCAGTAGTTGTGGTTCTCGCACCGGGACTTGGGTCAGAGTACAGCCCAAGTGGAGCACTTGTGTCGGTCTAGGGAGGCTGTGCCGGGCCCCCTGGAGGTCTAAAGGATGACCAGTAGTTGTGGTTCTCGCCCCGGGCCGTGGGTCTGAGTATGGCCCAAGTGGGGCACTTGCGTCGGACTGGGGAGGCTCTGCCGCGCCCCCTGGAGGTCAAAAGGATGACCAGTAGTTGTGGTTCTCACCCCGGGTCGTGGGTCCGAGTCTGGCCCGAGTAGAGCACTTTGGTCGGCTACCGGGGGGTGTGCCGTGCCCCCTGGAGCCATGGGAGTGAGCTCCAGCAGACTGGTATTTTTCGGAGAACCAGGCCCACACTCCTCAGACTTTGTGCCCAGGGACAGGCCACCAAAATCGGCCGCGGCTCGTGCACTTTGCCCCTGCGTTTCTCCCAGAACCAGAGCCGGAAAAATCCCAAAATTGATGCCCAGAGATAGTCGACTCTGCCTGGAATAGATTGCCACCCAAACCCGCCAACTCACGCTGGTTTTCCGATGGCCTCACCTACTAACCCGAGCATGGTCATCGCTCGCACCTTCCAAAACCTCCAGGGGCGCAGGCACTT
This sequence comes from Nothobranchius furzeri, assembly GCF_043380555.1. Classification (NCBI taxonomy): domain Eukaryota; kingdom Metazoa; phylum Chordata; class Actinopteri; order Cyprinodontiformes; family Nothobranchiidae; genus Nothobranchius; species Nothobranchius furzeri. Next base: position 43,533 of record NW_027223057.1, on the reverse strand, counting down.
TTCATTTACTGGCCATAAGGCCGACCGCCTTAAGCGTTAAGCGATAAGCGAAAGGCTTAGTTTGGACTTAGTTTTTGGAGCGACGAGGTCGCCGTTTTGTCAATTCTGAACCGATTTTCACGCGGTTTTCGACTGCCTGCGCCTGGGGAGCCGCCCAGAAGCCCCAGGCAGTGTTCTGGGTGGACTTCCGGACCGGTCCGGACCCGGTACCGGCCGGGGGAACCGCACCACGCCTCTCGGGCGTTTCTACACCGATTTTCGCGGGGTTTTCGACTGCATAGACGGGGCCACCTGCTGCAGGGCCCGAGGGAGGGCCTTACTGAGCTGGGTCCGACGCAGGGCCCGGTTCCTGGAGCCCGCTGGGGGGGGGGGGGGGTTCTCTAAGGCTCACGGCGGGCTGCTGAGGGGCCGGATCGGATGCAGACAGGCGCTCCTCTGCCCAGGTCTTTGCTCCCCTGCCCCACTAGGAATGGAAGACACACTGCCAACAGCTTCTGGAGGGTGATGGGCCCTGCTGCAGACCAGGTCCGACCCAGGTTTCAGCTATCCCACCCCGCAGGGACTTAAAGACACACTGCCATCAGCTTCTGGAGGCTGCTGAGCTCTACTATAGAGCAGGTCCGACCCAGGTTTCAGCTCCTGCAGCCCACTAGGACTTAAACACACACTGCCATCAGCGTCTGGATGGTGATGGGCCCTGCTGCAGACCAGGTCCGACCCAGGTTTCAGCTATCCCACCCCGCAGGGACTTAAAGACACACTGCCATCAGCTTCTGGAGGCTGCTGAGCTCTACTATAGAGCAGGTCCGACCCAGGTTTCAGCTCCTGCAGCCCACTAGGACTTAAACACACACTGCCATCAGCGTCTGGATGGTGATGGGCCCTGCTGCAGACCAGGTCCGACCCAGGTATCAGCTCCTGCACCCCGCAGGGAATTGAAGACACACTGCCATCAGCTTCTGGAGGCTGCTGAGCTCTGCTATAGACCAGGTCCGACCCAGGTTTCAGCTCCTGCACCCCGCAGGGAACTAAACACACACTGCCATCTGCAACTGGAGGCTGCTGAGCCCTGCTGCAGACCAGGTCCGACCCAGGTTATGGCTCTCCCACCCCCCTGGGACTTAAACACACACAGCCATCAGCTTCTGGATGGTGATGGGCCCTGCTGCAGACCAGGTCCGACCCAGGTTTCAGCTCCTCAACCCCGCAGGGACTTAAACCCACACCGCCATCAGCTTCTGGAGGGTGATGGGCCCTGCTGCGGGCCAGGTCCGACCCAGGTTTCAGCTCTCCCACCCCGCAGGGACTTAAACACACACAGCCATCAGCTTCTGGGGGCTGCTGAGCCCTGCTGCAGACCAGGTCCGACCCAGGTTTCAGCTCTCCCACCCCGCAGGGTCTTTAACACACACACTGCCATCAGCTGCTGGAGGCTGCTGAGCTCCGCTATAGACCAGGTCCGACCCAGGTTTCTGCTCCTGCACCCCGCAGGGAATGAAAGACACACTGCCATCAGCTTCTGGAGGCTGCTGAGCCCTGCTGCAGACCAGGTCCGACCCAGGTATCGGCTCTCCAACCAGGCAGAGACTTAAACACACACACACACACACACACTGCCATCAGCTTCTGGGGGCTGCTGAGCTCTGCTGTAGACCGGGTCCGACCCAGGTTTCTGCTCCTCCACCCCGCAGGGACTTAAACACACACTGCCACCAGCTTCTGGAGGGTGATGGGCCCTGCTTTAGACCAGGTCTGACCCGGGATATAGCTCTCCCACCCCGCAGGGACTTAAACACTCACTGCCATCAGCTGCTGGAGGCTGCCGAGCTCTGCTGCAGACCAGGTCCCACCCAGGTTTCTGCTCCTGCACCCCGCAGGGACTTAAACACACACTGCCACCAGCTTCTGGAGGGTGATGGGCCCTGCTGTGGACCAGGTCCGACCCGGATATCAGCTCTCCCACCAGGCAGGGACTTAAACACACACTGCAATCAGCTGCTGGAGGCTGCTGAGCTCTACTATAGACCAGGTCCGACCCAGGTTTCAGCTCTCCCACCAGGCAGTGACTTAAAGACACACTGCCATCAGCTGCTGGAGGCTGCTGAGCTCTTCTATAGACCAGGTCCGACCCAGGTTTCAGCTCTCACACCAGGCAGGGACTTAAACACACACTGCCATCAGCTGCTGGAGGCTGCTGAGCTCTGCTATAGACCAGGTCCGACCCAGGTTTCAGCTCTCCCACCAGGCAGGGACTTAAAGACACACTGCCATCAGCTGCTGGAGGCTGCCGAGCCCTGCTGCAGACCATGTCCGACCCAGGTTTCAGCTCTCCCACCAGGCAGGGACTTAGAGGCACGCTGCCATCAGCTTCTGGAGGCTGCTGAGCTCTGCCATAGACCAGGTCCGACCGAGGTTTCAGCTCTCCCACCCCGCAGGGACTTAAACACACACTGCCATCAGCTGCTGGAGGCTGCTGAGCTCTGCTATAGACCAGGTCCGACCCGGGATATAGCTCTCCCACCCCGCAGGGACTTAAACACACACTGCCATCAGCTGCTGGAGGCTGCTGAGCTCTTCTATAGACCAGGTCCGACCCAGGTTTCAGCTCTCCCACCCCGCAGGGACTTGAACACACACTGCCATCAGCTTCTGGAGGCTGCTGAGCTCTGCTATAGACCAGGTCCGACCCAGGTTTCTGCTCCTCCACCCCGCAGGGAATTAAAGACACACTGCCATCAGCTTCTGGATGGTGATGGGCCCTGCTGCAGACCAAGTCCGACCCGGGTTACAGCTCTCCCACCAGGCAGGGAATTAAACACACACTGCCATCAGCTGCTGGAGGCTGCTGAGCTCCGCTATAGACCAGGTCCGACCCGGGTTCCTGCTCCTGCACCCCGCAGGGACCAAAACACACACACTGCCATCAGCTTCTGGAGGCTGCTGAGCTCTTCTATAGACCAGGTCCGACCCAGGTTTCAGCTCTCCCACCAGGCAGGGACTTAAACACACACTGCCATCACCTTCTGCTGGCTGCTGAGCTCTGCTGCAGACCAGGTCCGACCCAGGTTTCAGCTCCTGCACCCCGCAGGGAACTAAACACACACTGCCGTCACCTTCTGCTGGCTGCTGAGCCCTGCTGCAGACCAGGTCCGACCCAGGTTTCAGCTCCTGCACCCCGCAGTGGATTAAAGACACACTGCCATCAGGTTCTGGAGGCTGCTGAGCTCTGCTGCAGACCAGGTCCGACCCAGGTTATGGCTCTCCCACCCCGCAGGGACTTAAACACACACCGCCGTCAGCTTCTGGATGGTGATGGGCCCTGCTGCAGACCAGGTCCGACCCACGTTTCAGCTCTCCCACCCCGCAGGGGATGAAACACACACTGCCATCAGCTTCTGGAGGCTGCTGAGCTCTGCTAAAGACCAGGTCCGACCCAGCTTTCAGCTCTCCCACCAGGCAGGGAGTTAAAGACACACTGTCATCGGCTTCTGGAGGGTGCTGAGCCCTGCTGCACACCAAGTCTGACCCAGGTTTCAGCTCATCCACCCCGCAGGGACCTAAACACACACTGCCATCAGCTTCTGAGTGGTAATGGGCCCTGCTGCAGACCAGGTCCGACCCAGGTTTCAGCTCCTCCACCCCGCCATCACCAGCTGGAGGCTGGCTGCTGCTCCTGCACCCTGCCATCAGCTGCTGGAGGCTTCTGTTCCTCCACCCCGCCATCAGCAGCTGGAGGCTGGCTGCTGGAGGCTGGCTGCTGCTCCTCCACCCCGCCATCACCAGCTGGAGGCTGGTTGCAGCTCCTGCACCCCGCCATCAGCTGCTGGAGGCTGCCTGCAGCCCCTGCACCCCGCCATCAGCTGCTGGAGGCTGGCTGCAGCTCCTGCACACCGCCATCAGCTGCTGGAGGCTGCCTGCAGCTCCTGCACCCCGCCATCAGCTGCTGGAGGCTGGCTGCTGCTCCTGCACCCCGCCAGCAGCTGCTGGAGGCTGGCTGCTGCTCCTCCACCCAACCATCAGCTGCTGGACGCTGGCTGCTGCTCCTGCACCCCGCCATCAGCTGCTGGAGGCTGGCTGCTGCTCCTCCACCACCCAACCATCAGCTGCTGGACGCTGGCTGCAGCTCCTCCACCCCGCCATCAGCTGCTGGTGGCTGGCTGCAGCTCCTTCACCCCGCCATCAGCTGCTGGTGGCTGGCTGCAGCTCCTTCACCCCGCCATCACCAGCTGGAGGCTGGCTGCTGCTCCTGCACCCCGCCATCAGCTGCTGGAGGCTGCCTGCAGCTCCTGCGCCCCGCCATCAGCTGCTGGAGGCTGGCTGCTGCTCCTGCACCCTGCCATCAGCTGTTCGAGGCTGGCTGCAGCTCCTCCACCCCACCATCACCAGCTGGAGGCTGGTTGCAGCTCCTGCACCCCGTCATCAGCAGCTGGAGGCTGCCTGCTGCTCCTGCACCCCGCCATCAGCTGCTGGAGGCTGCCTGCAGCTCCTGCACCCCGCCATCATTTGCTGGAGGCTGGCTGCAGCTCCTGCAACCCGCCATCAGCTGCTGGAGGCTGGCTGCTGCTCCTCCACCCCACCATGACCTGCTGGAGGCTGGCTGCAGCTCCTTCACACCGCCATCAGCTGATGGATGCTGGCTGAACGCTGGAGGCTGGCTGCTGCTCCCACACACCGCCATCAGCTCCTGGAGGCTGGCTGGCTGCTGGAGGCTGTCTGCTGCTGCTCCTCCACCCCGCCATCACCAGCTGGAGGCTGGCTGCTGGAGGCTGGCTGCAGCTCCTGCACCCCACCATCAGCTGCTGGAGGCTGGCTTCTGCTCCTCCACCCCGCCATCAGCTGCTGGGGGCTGGCTGCTGGAGGCTGGCTGCAGCTCCTCCACCCCGCCATCACCAGCTGGAGGCTGGTTGCAGCTCCTGCACCCCGCCATCAGCTGCTGGAGGCTGCCTGCTGCTCCTGCACCCCGCCATCAGCTGCTGGAGGCTGCCTGCACCTCCTGCACCCCGCCATCAGCTGCTGGAGGCTGGCTTCTGCTCCTCCACCCCGCCATCAGCTGATGGAGGCTGCCTGCTTCTCCACCCCGCCATCACTAGCTGGAGGCTGGCTGCTGGAGGCTGGCTGCAGCTCCTCCACCCCGCCATCAGCTGCTGGAGGCTGCCTGCAGCTCCTGCACCCCGCCATCACCAGCTGGAGGCTGGCTTCTGCTCCTCCACCCCGCCATCAGCTGATGGAGGCTGCCTGCTTCTCCACCCCGCCATCACTAGCTGGAGGCTGGCTGCTGGAGGCTGGCTGCAGCTCCTCCACCCCGCCATCAGCTGCTGGAGGCTGGCTGCTGCTCCTGCACCCCGCCATCAGCTGCTGGAGGCTGGCTGCTGCTCCTCCACCCAACCATCAGCTGCTGGACGCTGGCTGCAGCTCCTCCACCCCACCATCAGCTGCTGGACGCTGGCTGCAGCTCCTCCACCCCGCCATCAGCTGCTGGAGGCTGCCTGCAGCTCCTGCACCCCGCCATCAGCTGCTGGAGGCTGCCTGCAGCTCCTGCACCCCGCCATCAGCTGCTGGTGGCTGGCTGCAGCTCCTTCACCCCGCCATCACCAGCTGGAGGCTGGCTGCTGCTCCTGCACCCCGCCATCAGCTGCTGGAGGCTGCCTGCAGCTCCTGCGCCCCGCCATCAGCTGCTGGAGGCTGGCTGCTGCTCCTGCACCCTGCCATCAGCTGTTCGAGGCTGGCTGCAGCTCCTCCACCCCACCATCACCAGCTGGAGGCTGGTTGCAGCTCCTGCACCCCGTCATCAGCAGCTGGAGGCTGCCTGCTGCTCCTGCACCCCGCCATCAGCTGCTGGAGGCTGCCTGCAGCTCCTGCACCCCGCCATCATTTGCTGGAGGCTGGCTGCAGCTCCTGCAACCCGCCATCAGCTGCTGGAGGCTGGCTGCTGCTCCTCCACCCCACCATGACCTGCTGGAGGCTGGCTGCAGCTCCTTCACACCGCCATCAGCTGATGGATGCTGGCTGAACGCTGGAGGCTGGCTGCTGCTCCCACACACCGCCATCAGCTCCTGGAGGCTGGCTGGCTGCTGGAGGCTGTCTGCTGCTGCTCCTCCACCCCGCCATCACCAGCTGGAGGCTGGCTGCTGGAGGCTGGCTGCAGCTCCTGCACCCCACCATCAGCTGCTGGAGGCTGGCTTCTGCTCCTCCACCCCGCCATCAGCTGCTGGGGGCTGGCTGCTGGAGGCTGGCTGCAGCTCCTCCACCCCGCCATCACCAGCTGGAGGCTGGTTGCAGCTCCTGCACCCCGCCATCAGCTGCTGGAGGCTGCCTGCTGCTCCTGCACCCCGCCATCAGCTGCTGGAGGCTGCCTGCACCTCCTGCACCCCGCCATCAGCTGCTGGAGGCTGGCTTCTGCTCCTCCACCCCGCCATCAGCTGATGGAGGCTGCCTGCTTCTCCACCCCGCCATCACTAGCTGGAGGCTGGCTGCTGGAGGCTGGCTGCAGCTCCTCCACCCCGCCATCAGCTGCTGGAGGCTGCCTGCAGCTCCTGCACCCCGCCATCACCAGCTGGAGGCTGGCTTCTGCTCCTCCACCCCGCCATCAGCTGATGGAGGCTGCCTGCTTCTCCACCCCGCCATCACTAGCTGGAGGCTGGCTGCTGGAGGCTGGCTGCAGCTCCTCCACCCCGCCATCAGCTGCTGGAGGCTGGCTGCTGCTCCTGCACCCCGCCATCAGCTGCTGGAGGCTGGCTGCTGCTCCTCCACCCAACCATCAGCTGCTGGACGCTGGCTGCAGCTCCTCCACCCCACCATCAGCTGCTGGACGCTGGCTGCAGCTCCTCCACCCCGCCATCAGCTGCTGGAGGCTGCCTGCAGCTCCTGCACCCCGCCATCAGCTGCTGGAGGCTGCCTGCAGCTCCTGCACCCCGCCATCACCAGCTGGAGGCTGGCTTCTGCTCCTCCACCCCGCCATCAGCTGATGGAGGCTGCCTGCTTCTCCACCCCGCCATCACTAGCTGGAGGCTGGCTGCTGGAGGCTGGCTGCTGCTCCTCCACCCAACCATCAGCTGCTGGACGCTGGCTGCAGCTCCTCCACCCCACCATCAGCTGCTGGACGCTGGCTGCAGCTCCTGCACCCCGCCATCAGCTGCTGGAGGCTGGCTTCTGCTCCTCCACCCCGCCATCAGCTGCTGGAGGCTGCCTGCTGCTCCTGCACCCCGCCATCAGCTGCTGGAGGCTGGCTGCTGCTCCTGCACCCCGCCATCAGCTGCTGGAGGCTGGCTGCTGGAGGCTGGCTGCAGCTCCTCCACCCCACCATCAGCTGCTGGACGCTGGCTGCAGCTCCTCCACCCCACCATCAGCTGCTGGACGCTGGCTGCAGCTCCTGCACCCCGCCATCAGCTGCTGGAGGCTGGCTTCTGCTCCTCCACCCCGCCATCAGCTGACGGAGGCTGCCTGCTTCTCCACCCCGCCATCACTAGCTGGAGGCTGGCTGCTGGAGGCTGGCTGCAGCTCCTCCACCCCACCATCAGCTGCTGGACGCTGGCTGCAGCTCCTGCACCCCGCCATCAGCTGCTGGAGGCTGGCTTCTGCTCCTCCACCCCGCCATCAGCTGACGGAGGCTGCCTGCTTCTCCACCCCGCCATCACTAGCTGGAGGCTGGCTGCTGGAGGCTGGCTGCAGCTCCTCCACCCCGCCATCAGCTGCTGGAGGCTGGCTGCTGCTCCTGCACCCCGCCATCAGCTGCTGGACGCTGGCTGCAGCTCCTCCACCCCGCCATCACCAGCTGGAGGCTGCCTGCTGCTCTTCCACCCCGCCATCAGCTGATGGACGCTGGCTGCAGCTCCTCCACCCCGCCATCAGCTGCTGGAGGCTGGCTGGCCGCTGGAGGCTGGCTGCTGCTCCCACACACCGCCATCAGCTGCTGGAGGCTGGCTGGCTGCTGGAGGCTGGCTGCTGCTGCTCCTCCTCCCCGCCATCACCAGCTGGAGGCTGGCTGCTGCTCCTACACCCCGCCATCAGCTGATGGAGGCTGCCTGCTCCTCCGCCCCGCCATCACCAGCTGGAGGCTGGCTGCTGGAGGCTGGCTGCAGCTCCTTCACCCCGCCATCACCAGCTGGAGGCTGGCTTCTGCTCCTGCACCCCGCCATCAGCTGCTGGAGGCTGGCTTCTGCTCCTCCACCCCGCCACCAGCTGCTGGAGGCTGGCTGCTGCTCCTGCACCCCGCCAGCAGCTGCTGGAGGCTGGCTGCTGCTCCTCCACCACCCAACCATCAGCTGCTGGACGCTGGCTGCAGCTCCTCCACCCCGCCATCAGCTGCTGGTGGCTGGCTGCTGCTCCTGCACCCCGCCATCAGCTGCTGGTGGCTGGCTGCAGCTCCTTCACCCCGCCATCACAAGCTGGAGGCTGGCTGCTGCTCCTGCACCCCGCCATCAGCTGCTGGAGGCTGGCTGCAGCTCCTCCACCCCACCATCAGCCGTTGGAGGCTGGCTGCTGCTCCTCCACCCTGACATCACCAGCTGGAGGCTTCTGTTCCTCCACCCCACCA
>NW_027223057.1:12500-25000 GCF_043380555.1 Nothobranchius furzeri | reverse complement strand
AAACCTCCAGGGGCGCAGGCACTTTTCGTTTACTTACCATAAGGCGGATCTCCTCAAGCCTTAAGCAACTAGCGCAGGCTCTCGGCAGCACTTTGAAAATTTTTCAGCCGAAATCTCGAACGTCTGGTAATCCCAAGGGGGGACTTTGAAATTTTTTCTGCACTCATGGTCATCCGACAGAGGGACTTTGAAAATTTTCCTGCACTCATGGTCATCCTACGAGGACACTTTGAAAATAAACACGACACTCTGGTCATCCTGTGGAGAGAGGACAAGAGGGTGGATCACGGTGGGACTGCCGTGACCCTAAGCTACTATTGAGGCATCAACCTGGGATGAGCTGGGGTCTGACATCCCCCTGTTGCCATGGAGGTCTAAAGGATGACCATTAGTTGTGGTTCTCGCCCCGGGACTTGGGTCAGAGTACAGCCGAAGTGGAGCACTTGTGTCGGACTAGGGAGGCTGTGCCGTGCCCCCTGGAGGTCTAAAGGATGACCAGTAGTTGTGGTTCTCGCCCCGGGACTTGGGTCAGAGTATAGCCCAAGTGGAGCACTTGTGTCGGCCTAGGGAGGCTGTGCCGGGCCCCCTGGAGGTCTAAAGGATGACCATGAGGTCAAAAGGATGACCAGTAGTTGTGGTTCTCGCCCCGGGACTTGGGTCAGAGTATAGCCCAAGTGGAGCACTTGTGTCGGACTAGGGAGGCTGTGCCGTGCCCCCTGGAGGTCTAAAGGATGACCAGTAGTTGTGGTTCTCGCCCCGGGACTTGGGTCAGAGTATAGCCCAAGTGGAGCACTTGTGTCGGACTAGGGAGGCTGTGCCGTGCCCCCTGGAGGTCTAAAGGATGACCAGTAGTTGTGGTTCTCGCCCCGGGACTTGGGTCATAGTATAGCCCAAGTGGAGCACTTGGGTCGGACTAGGGAGGCTGTGTCGTGCCCCCTGGAGGTCTAAAGGATGACCAGTAGTTGTGGTTCTCGCCCCGGGACTTGGGTCAGAGAATAGCCCAAGTGGGACACTTGTGTCGGACTAGGGAGGCTCTGCCGTGCCCCCTGGAGGTCTAAAGGATGACCAGTAGTTGTGGTTCTCGCCCCGGGACTTGGGTCAGAGTATAGCCCAAGTGGAGCACTTGTGTCGGACTAGGGAGGCTGTGCCGTGCCCCCTGGAGGTCTAAAGGATGACCATTAGTTGTGGTTCTCGCCCCGGGACTTGGGTCAGAGTACAGCCCAAGTGGAGCACTTGCGTCGGACTAGGGAGGCTGTGCCGGGCCCCCTGGAGGTCTAAAGGATGACCAGTAGTTGTGGTTCTCGCCCCGGGCCGTGGGTCTGAGTATGGCCCAAGTGGGACACTTGTGTCGGACTAGGGAGGCTCTGCCGTGCCCCCTTGAGGTCTAAAGGATGACCAGTAGTTGTGGTTCTCGCCCCGGGACTTGGGTCATAGTATAGCCCAAGTGGGACACTTGTGTCGGACTAGGGAGGCTCTGCCGTGCCCCCTTGAGGTCTAAAGGATGACCATGAGGTCAAAAGGATGACCAGTAGTTGTGGTTCTCGCCCCGGGACTTGGGTCAGAGTATGGCCCAAGTGGTGCACTTGTGTCGGTCTAGGGAGGCTGTGCCGGTCCCCCTGGAGGTCTAAAGGATGACCAGTAGTTGTGGTTCTCGCCCCGGGACTTGGGTCAGAGTATAGCCCAAGTGGAGCACTTGTGTCGGACTAGGGAGGCTGTGCCGGGCCCCCTGGAGGTCTAAAGGATGACCAGTAGTTGTGGTTCTCACCCCGGGTCGTGGGTCCGAGTCTGGCCCGAGTAGAGCACTTTGGTCGGCTACCGGGGGGTGTGCCGTGCCCCCTGGAGGTCTAAAGGATGACCAGTAGTTGTGGTTCTCGCCCCGGGACTTGGGTCAGAGTATAGCCCAAGTGGAGCACTTGTGTCGGCCTAGGGAGGCTGTGCCGGGCCCCCTGGAGATCTAAAGGATGACCATGAGGTCAAAAGGATGACCAGTAGTTGTGGTTCTCGCCCCGGGACTTGGGTCAGAGTATAGCCCAAGTGGAGCACTTGTGTCGGCCTAGGGAGGCTGTGCCGGGCCCCCTGGAGGTCTAAAGGATGACCAGTAGTTGTGGTTCTCGCACCGGGACTTGGGTCAGAGTACAGCCCAAGTGGAGCACTTGTGTCGGTCTAGGGAGGCTGTGCCGGGCCCCCTGGAGGTCTAAAGGATGACCATGAGGTCAAAAGGATGACCAGTAGTTGTGGTTCTCGCCCCGGGACTTGGGTCAGAGTATAGCCCAAGTGGAGCACTTGTGTCGGACTAGGGAGGCTGTGCCGTGCCCCCTGGAGGTCTAAAGGATGACCAGTAGTTGTGGTTCTCGCCCCGGGACTTGGGTCAGAGTATAGCCCAAGTGGAGCACTTGTGTCGGCCTAGGGAGGCTGTGCCGGGCCCCCTGGAGGTCTAAAGGATGACCATGAGGTCAAAAGGATGACCAGTAGTTGTGGTTCTCGCCCCGGGACTTGGGTCAGAGTATAGCCCAAGTGGAGCACTTGTGTCGGACTAGGGAGGCTGTGCCGTGCCCCCTGGAGGTCTAAAGGATGACCAGTAGTTGTGGTTCTCGCCCCGGGACTTGGGTCAGAGTATAGCCCAAGTGGAGCACTTGTGTCGGACTAGGGAGGCTGTGCCGTGCCCCCTGGAGGTCTAAAGGATGACCAGTAGTTGTGGTTCTCGCCCCGGGACTTGGGTCATAGTATAGCCCAAGTGGAGCACTTGGGTCGGACTAGGGAGGCTGTGTCGTGCCCCCTGGAGGTCTAAAGGATGACCAGTAGTTGTGGTTCTCGCCCCGGGACTTGGGTCAGAGAATAGCCCAAGTGGGACACTTGTGTCGGACTAGGGAGGCTCTGCCGTGCCCCCTGGAGGTCTAAAGGATGACCAGTAGTTGTGGTTCTCGCCCCGGGACTTGGGTCAGAGTATAGCCCAAGTGGAGCACTTGTGTCGGACTAGGGAGGCTGTGCCGTGCCCCCTGGAGGTCTAAAGGATGACCATTAGTTGTGGTTCTCGCCCCGGGACTTGGGTCAGAGTACAGCCCAAGTGGAGCACTTGCGTCGGACTAGGGAGGCTGTGCCGGGCCCCCTGGAGGTCTAAAGGATGACCAGTAGTTGTGGTTCTCGCCCCGGGCCGTGGGTCTGAGTATGGCCCAAGTGGGACACTTGTGTCGGACTAGGGAGGCTCTGCCGTGCCCCCTTGAGGTCTAAAGGATGACCAGTAGTTGTGGTTCTCGCCCCGGGACTTGGGTCATAGTATAGCCCAAGTGGGACACTTGTGTCGGACTAGGGAGGCTCTGCCGTGCCCCCTTGAGGTCTAAAGGATGACCATGAGGTCAAAAGGATGACCAGTAGTTGTGGTTCTCGCCCCGGGACTTGGGTCAGAGTATGGCCCAAGTGGTGCACTTGTGTCGGTCTAGGGAGGCTGTGCCGGTCCCCCTGGAGGTCTAAAGGATGACCAGTAGTTGTGGTTCTCGCCCCGGGACTTGGGTCAGAGTATAGCCCAAGTGGAGCACTTGTGTCGGACTAGGGAGGCTGTGCCGGGCCCCCTGGAGGTCTAAAGGATGACCAGTAGTTGTGGTTCTCACCCCGGGTCGTGGGTCCGAGTCTGGCCCGAGTAGAGCACTTTGGTCGGCTACCGGGGGGTGTGCCGTGCCCCCTGGAGGTCTAAAGGATGACCAGTAGTTGTGGTTCTCGCCCCGGGACTTGGGTCAGAGTATAGCCCAAGTGGAGCACTTGTGTCGGCCTAGGGAGGCTGTGCCGGGCCCCCTGGAGATCTAAAGGATGACCATGAGGTCAAAAGGATGACCAGTAGTTGTGGTTCTCGCCCCGGGACTTGGGTCAGAGTATAGCCCAAGTGGAGCACTTGTGTCGGCCTAGGGAGGCTGTGCCGGGCCCCCTGGAGGTCTAAAGGATGACCAGTAGTTGTGGTTCTCGCACCGGGACTTGGGTCAGAGTACAGCCCAAGTGGAGCACTTGTGTCGGTCTAGGGAGGCTGTGCCGGGCCCCCTGGAGGTCTAAAGGATGACCAGTAGTTGTGGTTCTCGCCCCGGGCCGTGGGTCTGAGTATGGCCCAAGTGGGGCACTTGCGTCGGACTGGGGAGGCTCTGCCGCGCCCCCTGGAGGTCAAAAGGATGACCAGTAGTTGTGGTTCTCACCCCGGGTCGTGGGTCCGAGTCTGGCCCGAGTAGAGCACTTTGGTCGGCTACCGGGGGGTGTGCCGTGCCCCCTGGAGCCATGGGAGTGAGCTCCAGCAGACTGGTATTTTTCGGAGAACCAGGCCCACACTCCTCAGACTTTGTGCCCAGGGACAGGCCACCAAAATCGGCCGCGGCTCGTGCACTTTGCCCCTGCGTTTCTCCCAGAACCAGAGCCGGAAAAATCCCAAAATTGATGCCCAGAGATAGTCGACTCTGCCTGGAATAGATTGCCACCCAAACCCGCCAACTCACGCTGGTTTTCCGATGGCCTCACCTACTAACCCGAGCATGGTCATCGCTCGCACCTTCCAAAACCTCCAGGGGCGCAGGCACTTTTCATTTACTGGCCATAAGGCCGACCGCCTTAAGCGTTAAGCGATAAGCGAAAGGCTTAGTTTGGACTTAGTTTTTGGAGCGACGAGGTCGCCGTTTTGTCAATTCTGAACCGATTTTCACGCGGTTTTCGACTGCCTGCGCCTGGGGAGCCGCCCAGAAGCCCCAGGCAGTGTTCTGGGTGGACTTCCGGACCGGTCCGGACCCGGTACCGGCCGGGGGAACCGCACCACGCCTCTCGGGCGTTTCTACACCGATTTTCGCGGGGTTTTCGACTGCATAGACGGGGCCACCTGCTGCAGGGCCCGAGGGAGGGCCTTACTGAGCTGGGTCCGACGCAGGGCCCGGTTCCTGGAGCCCGCTGGGGGGGGGGGGGGGTTCTCTAAGGCTCACGGCGGGCTGCTGAGGGGCCGGATCGGATGCAGACAGGCGCTCCTCTGCCCAGGTCTTTGCTCCCCTGCCCCACTAGGAATGGAAGACACACTGCCAACAGCTTCTGGAGGGTGATGGGCCCTGCTGCAGACCAGGTCCGACCCAGGTTTCAGCTATCCCACCCCGCAGGGACTTAAAGACACACTGCCATCAGCTTCTGGAGGCTGCTGAGCTCTACTATAGAGCAGGTCCGACCCAGGTTTCAGCTCCTGCAGCCCACTAGGACTTAAACACACACTGCCATCAGCGTCTGGATGGTGATGGGCCCTGCTGCAGACCAGGTCCGACCCAGGTTTCAGCTATCCCACCCCGCAGGGACTTAAAGACACACTGCCATCAGCTTCTGGAGGCTGCTGAGCTCTACTATAGAGCAGGTCCGACCCAGGTTTCAGCTCCTGCAGCCCACTAGGACTTAAACACACACTGCCATCAGCGTCTGGATGGTGATGGGCCCTGCTGCAGACCAGGTCCGACCCAGGTATCAGCTCCTGCACCCCGCAGGGAATTGAAGACACACTGCCATCAGCTTCTGGAGGCTGCTGAGCTCTGCTATAGACCAGGTCCGACCCAGGTTTCAGCTCCTGCACCCCGCAGGGAACTAAACACACACTGCCATCTGCAACTGGAGGCTGCTGAGCCCTGCTGCAGACCAGGTCCGACCCAGGTTATGGCTCTCCCACCCCCCTGGGACTTAAACACACACAGCCATCAGCTTCTGGATGGTGATGGGCCCTGCTGCAGACCAGGTCCGACCCAGGTTTCAGCTCCTCAACCCCGCAGGGACTTAAACCCACACCGCCATCAGCTTCTGGAGGGTGATGGGCCCTGCTGCGGGCCAGGTCCGACCCAGGTTTCAGCTCTCCCACCCCGCAGGGACTTAAACACACACAGCCATCAGCTTCTGGGGGCTGCTGAGCCCTGCTGCAGACCAGGTCCGACCCAGGTTTCAGCTCTCCCACCCCGCAGGGTCTTTAACACACACACTGCCATCAGCTGCTGGAGGCTGCTGAGCTCCGCTATAGACCAGGTCCGACCCAGGTTTCTGCTCCTGCACCCCGCAGGGAATGAAAGACACACTGCCATCAGCTTCTGGAGGCTGCTGAGCCCTGCTGCAGACCAGGTCCGACCCAGGTATCGGCTCTCCAACCAGGCAGAGACTTAAACACACACACACACACACACACTGCCATCAGCTTCTGGGGGCTGCTGAGCTCTGCTGTAGACCGGGTCCGACCCAGGTTTCTGCTCCTCCACCCCGCAGGGACTTAAACACACACTGCCACCAGCTTCTGGAGGGTGATGGGCCCTGCTTTAGACCAGGTCTGACCCGGGATATAGCTCTCCCACCCCGCAGGGACTTAAACACTCACTGCCATCAGCTGCTGGAGGCTGCCGAGCTCTGCTGCAGACCAGGTCCCACCCAGGTTTCTGCTCCTGCACCCCGCAGGGACTTAAACACACACTGCCACCAGCTTCTGGAGGGTGATGGGCCCTGCTGTGGACCAGGTCCGACCCGGATATCAGCTCTCCCACCAGGCAGGGACTTAAACACACACTGCAATCAGCTGCTGGAGGCTGCTGAGCTCTACTATAGACCAGGTCCGACCCAGGTTTCAGCTCTCCCACCAGGCAGTGACTTAAAGACACACTGCCATCAGCTGCTGGAGGCTGCTGAGCTCTTCTATAGACCAGGTCCGACCCAGGTTTCAGCTCTCACACCAGGCAGGGACTTAAACACACACTGCCATCAGCTGCTGGAGGCTGCTGAGCTCTGCTATAGACCAGGTCCGACCCAGGTTTCAGCTCTCCCACCAGGCAGGGACTTAAAGACACACTGCCATCAGCTGCTGGAGGCTGCCGAGCCCTGCTGCAGACCATGTCCGACCCAGGTTTCAGCTCTCCCACCAGGCAGGGACTTAGAGGCACGCTGCCATCAGCTTCTGGAGGCTGCTGAGCTCTGCCATAGACCAGGTCCGACCGAGGTTTCAGCTCTCCCACCCCGCAGGGACTTAAACACACACTGCCATCAGCTGCTGGAGGCTGCTGAGCTCTGCTATAGACCAGGTCCGACCCGGGATATAGCTCTCCCACCCCGCAGGGACTTAAACACACACTGCCATCAGCTGCTGGAGGCTGCTGAGCTCTTCTATAGACCAGGTCCGACCCAGGTTTCAGCTCTCCCACCCCGCAGGGACTTGAACACACACTGCCATCAGCTTCTGGAGGCTGCTGAGCTCTGCTATAGACCAGGTCCGACCCAGGTTTCTGCTCCTCCACCCCGCAGGGAATTAAAGACACACTGCCATCAGCTTCTGGATGGTGATGGGCCCTGCTGCAGACCAAGTCCGACCCGGGTTACAGCTCTCCCACCAGGCAGGGAATTAAACACACACTGCCATCAGCTGCTGGAGGCTGCTGAGCTCCGCTATAGACCAGGTCCGACCCGGGTTCCTGCTCCTGCACCCCGCAGGGACCAAAACACACACACTGCCATCAGCTTCTGGAGGCTGCTGAGCTCTTCTATAGACCAGGTCCGACCCAGGTTTCAGCTCTCCCACCAGGCAGGGACTTAAACACACACTGCCATCACCTTCTGCTGGCTGCTGAGCTCTGCTGCAGACCAGGTCCGACCCAGGTTTCAGCTCCTGCACCCCGCAGGGAACTAAACACACACTGCCGTCACCTTCTGCTGGCTGCTGAGCCCTGCTGCAGACCAGGTCCGACCCAGGTTTCAGCTCCTGCACCCCGCAGTGGATTAAAGACACACTGCCATCAGGTTCTGGAGGCTGCTGAGCTCTGCTGCAGACCAGGTCCGACCCAGGTTATGGCTCTCCCACCCCGCAGGGACTTAAACACACACCGCCGTCAGCTTCTGGATGGTGATGGGCCCTGCTGCAGACCAGGTCCGACCCACGTTTCAGCTCTCCCACCCCGCAGGGGATGAAACACACACTGCCATCAGCTTCTGGAGGCTGCTGAGCTCTGCTAAAGACCAGGTCCGACCCAGCTTTCAGCTCTCCCACCAGGCAGGGAGTTAAAGACACACTGTCATCGGCTTCTGGAGGGTGCTGAGCCCTGCTGCACACCAAGTCTGACCCAGGTTTCAGCTCATCCACCCCGCAGGGACCTAAACACACACTGCCATCAGCTTCTGAGTGGTAATGGGCCCTGCTGCAGACCAGGTCCGACCCAGGTTTCAGCTCCTCCACCCCGCCATCACCAGCTGGAGGCTGGCTGCTGCTCCTGCACCCTGCCATCAGCTGCTGGAGGCTTCTGTTCCTCCACCCCGCCATCAGCAGCTGGAGGCTGGCTGCTGGAGGCTGGCTGCTGCTCCTCCACCCCGCCATCACCAGCTGGAGGCTGGTTGCAGCTCCTGCACCCCGCCATCAGCTGCTGGAGGCTGCCTGCAGCCCCTGCACCCCGCCATCAGCTGCTGGAGGCTGGCTGCAGCTCCTGCACACCGCCATCAGCTGCTGGAGGCTGCCTGCAGCTCCTGCACCCCGCCATCAGCTGCTGGAGGCTGGCTGCTGCTCCTGCACCCCGCCAGCAGCTGCTGGAGGCTGGCTGCTGCTCCTCCACCCAACCATCAGCTGCTGGACGCTGGCTGCTGCTCCTGCACCCCGCCATCAGCTGCTGGAGGCTGGCTGCTGCTCCTCCACCACCCAACCATCAGCTGCTGGACGCTGGCTGCAGCTCCTCCACCCCGCCATCAGCTGCTGGTGGCTGGCTGCAGCTCCTTCACCCCGCCATCAGCTGCTGGTGGCTGGCTGCAGCTCCTTCACCCCGCCATCACCAGCTGGAGGCTGGCTGCTGCTCCTGCACCCCGCCATCAGCTGCTGGAGGCTGCCTGCAGCTCCTGCGCCCCGCCATCAGCTGCTGGAGGCTGGCTGCTGCTCCTGCACCCTGCCATCAGCTGTTCGAGGCTGGCTGCAGCTCCTCCACCCCACCATCACCAGCTGGAGGCTGGTTGCAGCTCCTGCACCCCGTCATCAGCAGCTGGAGGCTGCCTGCTGCTCCTGCACCCCGCCATCAGCTGCTGGAGGCTGCCTGCAGCTCCTGCACCCCGCCATCATTTGCTGGAGGCTGGCTGCAGCTCCTGCAACCCGCCATCAGCTGCTGGAGGCTGGCTGCTGCTCCTCCACCCCACCATGACCTGCTGGAGGCTGGCTGCAGCTCCTTCACACCGCCATCAGCTGATGGATGCTGGCTGAACGCTGGAGGCTGGCTGCTGCTCCCACACACCGCCATCAGCTCCTGGAGGCTGGCTGGCTGCTGGAGGCTGTCTGCTGCTGCTCCTCCACCCCGCCATCACCAGCTGGAGGCTGGCTGCTGGAGGCTGGCTGCAGCTCCTGCACCCCACCATCAGCTGCTGGAGGCTGGCTTCTGCTCCTCCACCCCGCCATCAGCTGCTGGGGGCTGGCTGCTGGAGGCTGGCTGCAGCTCCTCCACCCCGCCATCACCAGCTGGAGGCTGGTTGCAGCTCCTGCACCCCGCCATCAGCTGCTGGAGGCTGCCTGCTGCTCCTGCACCCCGCCATCAGCTGCTGGAGGCTGCCTGCACCTCCTGCACCCCGCCATCAGCTGCTGGAGGCTGGCTTCTGCTCCTCCACCCCGCCATCAGCTGATGGAGGCTGCCTGCTTCTCCACCCCGCCATCACTAGCTGGAGGCTGGCTGCTGGAGGCTGGCTGCAGCTCCTCCACCCCGCCATCAGCTGCTGGAGGCTGCCTGCAGCTCCTGCACCCCGCCATCACCAGCTGGAGGCTGGCTTCTGCTCCTCCACCCCGCCATCAGCTGATGGAGGCTGCCTGCTTCTCCACCCCGCCATCACTAGCTGGAGGCTGGCTGCTGGAGGCTGGCTGCAGCTCCTCCACCCCGCCATCAGCTGCTGGAGGCTGGCTGCTGCTCCTGCACCCCGCCATCAGCTGCTGGAGGCTGGCTGCTGCTCCTCCACCCAACCATCAGCTGCTGGACGCTGGCTGCAGCTCCTCCACCCCACCATCAGCTGCTGGACGCTGGCTGCAGCTCCTCCACCCCGCCATCAGCTGCTGGAGGCTGCCTGCAGCTCCTGCACCCCGCCATCAGCTGCTGGAGGCTGCCTGCAGCTCCTGCACCCCGCCATCAGCTGCTGGTGGCTGGCTGCAGCTCCTTCACCCCGCCATCACCAGCTGGAGGCTGGCTGCTGCTCCTGCACCCCGCCATCAGCTGCTGGAGGCTGCCTGCAGCTCCTGCGCCCCGCCATCAGCTGCTGGAGGCTGGCTGCTGCTCCTGCACCCTGCCATCAGCTGTTCGAGGCTGGCTGCAGCTCCTCCACCCCACCATCACCAGCTGGAGGCTGGTTGCAGCTCCTGCACCCCGTCATCAGCAGCTGGAGGCTGCCTGCTGCTCCTGCACCCCGCCATCAGCTGCTGGAGGCTGCCTGCAGCTCCTGCACCCCGCCATCATTTGCTGGAGGCTGGCTGCAGCTCCTGCAACCCGCCATCAGCTGCTGGAGGCTGGCTGCTGCTCCTCCACCCCACCATGACCTGCTGGAGGCTGGCTGCAGCTCCTTCACACCGCCATCAGCTGATGGATGCTGGCTGAACGCTGGAGGCTGGCTGCTGCTCCCACACACCGCCATCAGCTCCTGGAGGCTGGCTGGCTGCTGGAGGCTGTCTGCTGCTGCTCCTCCACCCCGCCATCACCAGCTGGAGGCTGGCTGCTGGAGGCTGGCTGCAGCTCCTGCACCCCACCATCAGCTGCTGGAGGCTGGCTTCTGCTCCTCCACCCCGCCATCAGCTGCTGGGGGCTGGCTGCTGGAGGCTGGCTGCAGCTCCTCCACCCCGCCATCACCAGCTGGAGGCTGGTTGCAGCTCCTGCACCCCGCCATCAGCTGCTGGAGGCTGCCTGCTGCTCCTGCACCCCGCCATCAGCTGCTGGAGGCTGCCTGCACCTCCTGCACCCCGCCATCAGCTGCTGGAGGCTGGCTTCTGCTCCTCCACCCCGCCATCAGCTGATGGAGGCTGCCTGCTTCTCCACCCCGCCATCACTAGCTGGAGGCTGGCTGCTGGAGGCTGGCTGCAGCTCCTCCACCCCGCCATCAGCTGCTGGAGGCTGCCTGCAGCTCCTGCACCCCGCCATCACCAGCTGGAGGCTGGCTTCTGCTCCTCCACCCCGCCATCAGCTGATGGAGGCTGCCTGCTTCTCCACCCCGCCATCACTAGCTGGAGGCTGGCTGCTGGAGGCTGGCTGCAGCTCCTCCACCCCGCCATCAGCTGCTGGAGGCTGGCTGCTGCTCCTGCACCCCGCCATCAGCTGCTGGAGGCTGGCTGCTGCTCCTCCACCCAACCATCAGCTGCTGGACGCTGGCTGCAGCTCCTCCACCCCACCATCAGCTGCTGGACGCTGGCTGCAGCTCCTCCACCCCGCCATCAGCTGCTGGAGGCTGCCTGCAGCTCCTGCACCCCGCCATCAGCTGCTGGAGGCTGCCTGCAGCTCCTGCACCCCGCCATCACCAGCTGGAGGCTGGCTTCTGCTCCTCCACCCCGCCATCAGCTGATGGAGGCTGCCTGCTTCTCCACCCCGCCATCACTAGCTGGAGGCTGGCTGCTGGAGGCTGGCTGCTGCTCCTCCACCCAACCATCAGCTGCTGGACGCTGGCTGCAGCTCCTCCACCCCACCATCAGCTGCTGGACGCTGGCTGCAGCTCCTGCACCCCGCCATCAGCTGCTGGAGGCTGGCTTCTGCTCCTCCACCCCGCCATCAGCTGCTGGAGGCTGCCTGCTGCTCCTGCACCCCGCCATCAGCTGCTGGAGGCTGGCTGCTGCTCCTGCACCCCGCCATCAGCTGCTGGAGGCTGGCTGCTGGAGGCTGGCTGCAGCTCCTCCACCCCACCATCAGCTGCTGGACGCTGGCTGCAGCTCCTCCACCCCACCATCAGCTGCTGGACGCTGGCTGCAGCTCCTGCACCCCGCCATCAGCTGCTGGAGGCTGGCTTCTGCTCCTCCACCCCGCCATCAGCTGACGGAGGCTGCCTGCTTCTCCACCCCGCCATCACTAGCTGGAGGCTGGCTGCTGGAGGCTGGCTGCAGCTCCTCCACCCCACCATCAGCTGCTGGACGCTGGCTGCAGCTCCTGCACCCCGCCATCAGCTGCTGGAGGCTGGCTTCTGCTCCTCCACCCCGCCATCAGCTGACGGAGGCTGCCTGCTTCTCCACCCCGCCATCACTAGCTGGAGGCTGGCTGCTGGAGGCTGGCTGCAGCTCCTCCACCCCGCCATCAGCTGCTGGAGGCTGGCTGCTGCTCCTGCACCCCGCCATCAGCTGCTGGACGCTGGCTGCAGCTCCTCCACCCCGCCATCACCAGCTGGAGGCTGCCTGCTGCTCTTCCACCCCGCCATCAGCTGATGGACGCTGGCTGCAGCTCCTCCACCCCGCCATCAGCTGCTGGAGGCTGGCTGGCCGCTGGAGGCTGGCTGCTGCTCCCACACACCGCCATCAGCTGCTGGAGGCTGGCTGGCTGCTGGAGGCTGGCTGCTGCTGC